>NC_133363.1:2165920-2309978 GCF_049309525.1 Garra rufa | reverse complement strand
AAGTACTTTAGAAAGCAGTGATAAAACAGAATTTAATGAAAACTAATGCACAGCGATTTTTGTTGATTTTCACAACTTAAATTGTATGGATAAGTAAGCATTAATTAACATGCATGCACAATTTCAACTTCATCAGACGGTTGAAGAGTCACAATGGTGTTGACGCATCTGCTGAGTCATTGATTTTTTGTTTGTTTTTTTTAACATGTAGATGTTTTGGTTTGTGTTGATAAACACAAACCAAAAATGTAACTCCTTTCCTAAAAATGCCAAACCAACCAAACGTTTCATTTAGATCAGACAAGGTGCACCGCACTTAGAAAAGATCACACAGAAATTCCAGAGAAGAAGTGAGACACCAGAACTGGATTTTCTTTCCAAACCAAGACCCGCCCAGCTTAAAGGAGCTCACAGTCATGTTAGAACCGGTTCGGTTCTGAGACTCATTTCCAGTTCCCAGTCGATTTTAATCCCAAATACACCCTTTAGACCAGCGTCTGCTGAAGACGGCACCGCTGACTAACCAGCCGAGATTAAACTGCAGGATTACTCTGGTGCCGCTTCATATCTGGGCGTGTGAGAAAAGCATATCTCTCACTTAAACATTTACTCTTTTGTCTGTTTAATAGCAAGTGCCTCGGCTCATAAATCTATAACAAATTGAATTAAATACTTACTGAATACAAATTTGAAAAAATAGCCTTGTTCTTCAGAATTGATGTTAATTTGTATTATTATTATTATAAGGTGTATTTTATGACTTAGAGTGTATGTCTGGGTTTCAGTGATTCAGTTGGTTCAATAACTCACTGATTTGTGTCTATGCACACAAAAAAAATCGCATGCATATTTAGCAAAATACTAGATTAATGAGGGATTCATTCGTTTTTAATAAGTTTTAATGCAGTATCTTTTGTGTTCAGTAAAACTTTAATTTTCAATTTTTATTACTGTTGCCCATTATCAAGATTAATTCCTTCAAAAACCTTTTAAAAATGATTCTTGATAGTTAAATTCATTTTAAAATCGATTAATTTCAATTAGCAACTTGATATTACTTTAACTTTTGTTAGAGGCACATCAAGCAGTAATAGGTTTTAAAGATCAGTGGGACATGTTTTTCAATTTTTAAGTACATTAGACACATCAAATTGTATATAGATATCACAATGATAAAAGTCTAACTTATAGTATACATACACTTAATATATTATTATCCGAATAAAACTTTATCTGATTTGTGGTCTTCGTCACAAAAGTGCATGTTATCAAAGAAGATGCAAATGAAGGTATAACCTCTGACAGATTATATAATACAAATAATAATACAAAAAAAAAACATTACAATTGTTTAATTGGAGAAAAGTATATATTATAGGATTGTAAGAAAATGTTACAAAACAGGTATAGTCTGATTTATAACATCATTTAGACACTTATTTCACATTAGACACCTCATAATCATGAACATCGACTCCAACTTATGAAAGACATTTCATAACGTCTTTTTGTCTTGGCTGCGTTTCGTTTTGCTGAGCTGGCAGTGGAAGTAAAAAAATGGCAATATGGAGGCATAGCAGGGCCGTAAATACAAACAGCTATGCCAACATCTTGCCATATTTTCGTTCCCGATCTGAAAACCTTCTCGTCATCTCTGGACCTGATGAACAAGTTACACACTTTGAGACATGTTGGGCTTGAACTCTATAATAACAACTTGATGATTTATGACTGAATGAGCTGGACAAGTGACTCCCAACCAAGCGAAATTAAACAAGTTTTTGGGATACCTGGATAGATTTTAAAATATGTTAAATGAAATATTTTTAAAATAATCTTATGATTACAATTTAACACTTTTTTGGGGACAAATATGTACACACTGTATATTTATATATTTAGAGAAAGGGATTTCTCCAAACGCATCAGTTTGAGACAAAATTGTTAGTTTTTTTAGTTTAAAAATGAATCAATACAATAATAGCCATTTTAATATTAACAATGACACTTAAAGATATCCAGTATAATTGCCAGGTAATATTGCACCTGAAAATACATTTCGAAGACTCAGGTGAATATCATTATAGTCAATTAATCACAGTACATTGAGAGAATTGTTTTGTATTTGCATTTTCTGAAATCTTTAAACATGCAAATGAGTCGCAAATATGCACTACATTTCCAGAACACAAATCTGAACATTGAATAAAGACAGCTTTAAAATTCTTGCTTAATTTTGCTGACATATTCGATTTAAAAGCTTTTACAGATAGGATTTTGGTTCTAGTTTTATCACTCTATAAAAAAAAAAAAAAAAAACGTTTTTAAGAATATTAGCTAGACTCTTAAAAATAAAGGTGCGTCAAAAGATTCTTCAAGTGATGCCATAGAAGAACCATTCAATCAAAGAACCATTTCTTGCTTACCTTTTTTTTTAATCTGATGAACCTTACTTGCCACAAATAACCTTTTGTGAAACAGAAAGGTTCTTCAGATGTTAAAGGTTCTTTATGGAACCATTTAGACAAGAAGGTTCTTCCATGGCATCGTGAAGCACCTTTATTTTTAAGAGTGTACATAAATCAAGCAAATTATATAGCCTATGAAAAAAAACGTCTGTTATAACATTCAGAACACAGACAGGAATACAATCAGACTCAAATAGATAAGGTATAAAGTGTATAAATAAACACTTAAATGTGTGAGATCGCATCTTTCCATTCTAATCAAAAAGAAAACAAGTTATGAAAGCAAAACAGACCAAAATCTTAATGAGAAAATGGTTTTGCTGGAATTTCATTACTACTGATCTAATTTACAGTACATAGCAAGTCTGAAAAAAGGTTTTTGATCAAATCACATTCACTAAAATCAGTTAAAATCAACTTGCCTGAACCGCCAATATTTCAACAAGCTCTTCTCTCTTCGCGAGACTCCGCCGCTCCAAAAGTCCCGCTGAAATGAACCGAGCTTCTTCCTCTGAAGTGCTCTTTCCCTTAAATGAGGTGAGTCAGCAAACTCCGGCCGGGTTCAGGTGTGTTCAGGTGTGTTTCGGCGCGATCACGTCACCGCGGCGCCGCGCCCAACCATGTCAGAGGAGAATAATGGAGCGCGCACGTCAGGTGTCAAAGCAGCCCGGCTTTCAGGTTACACTGGCCTCAAGATGCTTTCAAATGCTTTTAAAAGCAAAGCTCTGCTCGCTTCTTCTCCTCACAAACACGTCTGTGTGAATCACGCGTTGTCTCGGTCTAGACGGGGTCCCGCATCTCTTGGGATGTGAGCTAGACTTTTGGAGGGGTCTCATGCTGAGTCAAACTCCATTTTATTGATGAATCATTTAATGATTCGACAGACTTGCCGTCCTCGTTTTTTCTCCAACTGAAGCTGACCAATGCATTGTCAACCATTTACAGTCCACACCTTTATTAACTAGTTCCTATCATTTTTAAACATGACTGCACTGTTTCGCAATCAAAACGTATGCCTTATTGTGAAAAGCAGAATATGAGAGACTTTCGTTTCATTAACTAGAAGAAATAACAGCAAACTATTTACTCTACAAAGCAGTGCGTTTAGGATTATGACAATGAATTCAAATAATGTGACAGTTTGCAATATCATTTAGCATAATAATGTTTTTGTACAGCTAAAATAACTAGGTCAGTGACACCGGAAGTCTCACACATGTAAATTACAAATGGCGCGCCTGCTCTTGCTAAAAATAAAATGGAAAGAATATGGGCTAAAATATTTACACTTAAAGGTAAAGTGTAATTATTTTTATTATTATTTTTAAATTTCGCATTTTGCATGTCTCAAAATTATATTGCAGGTTAAAGACTAAGTTTGTTTAGGCTTTGCTATTTACGTTAATAATACAATTAAAAGAATATGCGCTAAAATATTTGCACTTAAAGGTATAAAGTGTAATCATTTTTATATATTTTCTAAAATAATTTATCATGTCTTAGCTTATTGTGGATTGAAGACTAAGTCAGTTTGTTTATGCATTGCTACTGATGTTAATAATAAAAGAATATGCGCTAAAATATTTGCACTTAAAGGTAAAGTGTAATTATTATTATTATTATTAAATTTCACATTTTGTATGTCTCAAGCTTATATTGTGAATTGAAACTAAGTCAGTTTGTTTAGACATTGCTACTGATGTTAATAATAAAATTAAAAGAATATGCGCTAAAATATTTACACTTAAAGGTAAAGTGTAATTATTATTATTATTATTATTATTATTATTACTATTATTATTATTTTCTCAAATTTTACATTTCACATGTCTCAAGCTTACATTGTGGATTGAAGACTAAGTCAGTTTATTTAGACATCGCTACTTACGTTAATAATAAAATGGAAAGAATATACGCTAAAATATTTGCACTTAAGAGTAAAGTGTAATTATTATTATTTTTATTTTATTTTTAAATTTGACATTTTGCATCTGTCAAGCTTATATTGCAGATTGAAGACTAAGTCAATTTGTTTATGCATTGCCACTTATGTTAAAAATAAAATGGAAAGAATCTGCACTCAAATTTTTGCACCTAAAGGTAAAGTGTAATTTATTATTATTATTATTATTATTATTATTATTATTATTATTATTATTATTATTTATTATTATTATTAAATTTTACATTTTGCATCTGTCAAGCTAATATTGTGGATTGAAGACTAGTCAGTTTGTTTAGACATTGCTGTTTACGTTAATAATAAAATTAAAAGAATAAGCGTTAAAATATTTACACTTAAAGGTAAAGTGTAATTATTATTATTATTATTATTATTATTATTATTATTATTAGTTTTAAATTGTGCATTTTGAATGTCTCAAGCTAATATTGCGGATTGAAGACTAAGTCAGTTTATTTAGACATTGCTACTTACATTAATAATAAAATTAAAAGAATAAGCGTTAAAATATTTGCACTTAAAGGTAAATTGTAATTATTTTCATTTATATTTTTAATCATTTCTCATGTTTAGCTTATTGCGGATTGAAGACTAAGTTAGTTTAGGCATTGCTACTTACGTTAATAATAAAATTAAAAGAATATGCTCTAAAATATTTGCACTTAAAGGTAAAGTATAATCATTTTTATATATATTTTTTAAAAATAATTTCTCATGTATTATCTTTTTACGGATTGAAGACAAAGTCCGTTTGTTTAGGCATTGCTACTTATATTTAAAATAAAATGGAAAGAAAATGCGCAAAAATATTTGCTCTTAAAGGTAAAATGTTATTTTTTTTTTTGTTGTTGTTGTGAAAAATCCTCATGTCTTAGCCTATTGTGGATTGAAGACTAAGTCAGTTTGTTTAGGCATTGCTACTCACTAACCCTTAACTAACAATGAAAATTAAAAAAAAAAAAAAAAATTGAAATTGAAATTAGATTGTAATTTCTGGTACAATCCTAGAAAGTTTCCTAAAAGTCTGGAAAGTGTTCAGGAAATGTCTTAGAAACCTTAGTTACCAATAATATTAGCAGATGCCGGTTAATGAAGTAATGCTGTTACCTAACTAATGGTCTGACCAGCATCACATGAGTCTGCTTTTCGTGCCTATCTAACATCCCTCTAATGCTTCAAAGATCCCACTGGATCCTGATCCTGAAAATTGTGTGATTATAATAATAATAATCGTCAGACTGTTGGCCTAATTTCTTGCAAAGCTGAGTCACTTCCTGTGCCAAACCCTTTCACTGAATCCCACCTGGATCCTCCCACGATACAAACATGAAATACGTCCATCCGTGCGCAAGGCGCCAAACCCAAAAACGCCTAGCAGCAGCACTGCCCTCAACTTTCCATTACCTACAAACAGCCAGATATGCACACTGTGTCTATACATCTATACGCCTTCATTCCTGAAGCAGCGAGTGTGTATGTTTTATTTACAGTAGTTACACACATATTACCCCATTAAGAGAGAGAAAGCAGTTTATTGAACTTTTAAGCAAAATCTAAATAAAGACTTTGTTGAGTGTAATATTCAATGCATCAGGCTCATTTTTTGACCTTGAACTACAAAACCAGTCATAGGGGATACATTTGTTTGAAACTGAGATTTATACATCATCTGAAAGCTGATAAATAAGCTTGCATACATACGCTTTCATAAATAAGCTTTTTATTAATGTATGGTTTGATAGGACAATATTTGGCTGAGATACAACTATTTGAAAATCTGTGCAAAAAATCCAAATACTGATCAAATCGCCATCAATTTAGTCTAAATTAAGTTCTTAGCCATGCATATTACTACTCCAAAATTATTTTTGGATTTATTTATGATAGAAAATTTACAAAATATCATCCTATATAACATCCTAATGATTTTTGCCATTTTATACCAATGCAATGCATTTTTGGCCTTAACTAACAATGAACGAGTTAGTAATTTTTCTAATGTTAAGTTTAAAAAAATAATGTAGGCCTATCTTATGTATTGATCATTGAAAATTAAATACGTAACACTTTAAGTTTACAATTTCTGGTACAATCCTAGAAAGTTTCCTAAAAGTCCGGAAAGGTTTCTGATCAAATCGCCATCAATTTAGTCTAAATTAAGTTCTTAGCGATGCATATAACTACTCCAAAATTATTTTTGGATTTATTTATGATAGGAAATTTACAAAATATCATCCTATATAACATCCTAATGATTTTTGCCATTTGAAACCCATACAATGCATTTTTGGCTATTGCTTCAAATATACCAGTGCTACTTATTTTAAAACTGGTTTTGTGGTCCAGGGTCACATATAGCCTTTTATTGTGAGAAAAAATGCTCGGTTTTATTCAGACACTCAAACTAAACAACTAAGTGCAATTATAAGCAATTGCTGATATTTCTATGATCAAAAGGTGATGAAATTCTGATGCTTGTAATGCAAATCAATCAGATCATTTTGGCAGATACTTAAATAATGATCTAAGCATCAGTCGTCACTCTATATCCTGAATAATGTTTTAATAAGACGAGATTTAAATAAGCAAACATATAATGCAATGATGATTGAGAGATGAAGAAATAAACGTTTATCAAAAGCCTAAAGATCATATTTGAGACACATCAAATTATGTCTGGATAATTAAGTAAAGCCAAGTGTTGTGTTCACAGCAAAGCGACGCACAAAGCTGAAGGTGGACATTGTACAAATACACTAAAAGGCCTTTTAAAAGTCTGCAGATGTAGTGTGCAACTGGTTTAACGGTGATACAGAAACAGTGAGACAGCGTTTTAGGCTGATTCTCCGAATGTAAGAACTTGATTTGTGAGCTCAGCAGAATGAAAGTCTGAATCACACACACTTCGCAGTACTTTGAGCTCCACGTGTGAATCACCTTCGGTGACCCAGACGGGCTGATCTTCTCCTGTCCGCTCTGCAGGCCGAGGCTTGACTCACCGAAAACAACCGAATCTGCCGAGTCTGGCTGTGTGTCACGCAAGGAAAACACAACGCCTGCCATCCAGCTCATGCGGGGATCATAAAGCTGCTGGAGCGAGTCGGGTCACACCGCCGCGGCCTGGCGGAGCGTTTTGTCATCCACACATGGTTGCGATCAGACACTCGTGACGCACGTTTTGCTCACTGCATGAATCAGCTCTCTAGCGGCGAGCGGACGTTATGCTGGTTTATTTTTATATTTTACTAGACTGTGTTCTTATCAATGCGGGCAAAAGTTCACAGTATTCGTGTAGCTCAAAAATCAAAGGTCCAACCAATTATGACCCACTTCACACTTATGCTCTACAGCATATAGCGGGGCATGTTGTCACACTGTATGGGGTAAAGGATCTCCATGGGAACTTGAGAGGAATAGCTTTTTAAGAATACAAAATAAAACATCTTGCACAACATGTGTCTAAATGACATAACATAAGCATAACAACATAACAGAACATTGCATCATAAAAAAATAAACATGACAACTATCAGAGAAAATAGTTCAAATAAACTCAATCTTTGACATTTTGTTAAAGATTTTTTTTTTTTTTTTTTTTGGAAAATCATCCAGTTTGAAATATGCATTTAGAACTACAATCATGAACTACATCAAGTTTCAGGTTACAATTAAATTGAAAATTTAACCCAGTAGTTGGGTTAGTCCATATTTGACCCAGGGTTGGGTTAAAACAATCCAGCAATTTTACACATGCAGCAAGCTGATTGACGTTTTATACATCGATATTAAATGTCAAATAATTATAATAACCAGTTTTAAAGGATAGTTCACTTTCAGAACAAAAATTACAGATAATGTATTCAACCCCTTGTCACCCAAGATGTTAATATCTTTCTTTCTTCAGTTGTAAGGAATGGTTTTTGAGGAAAACATTTCAGGATTTCTCTCCATATAGTGGACTTCTATGGTGCCCCGAGTTTGAACTTCCGAAATGCTGTTTAAATGCAGCTGTAAAAGGCTCTAAAGGATCCCAGCCGAGGAAGAAGGGTTATATCTAGCGAAACGATTGGTTATTTTCTAACCTTATTTACCACTTACTTACTTTTTAATCTCAAACACTTGTCTTGCTAACCTAGACTAAAATGAGCATTTGAGGTTACATTTTGTAATAAATATTGTAATTTTTTTAGACGGAAAAAAAACAACATTTTGCTAGATAAGACCCTTCTTTCCTCGGCTGTGATCATTTAGAGCCCTTTGAAGCTGCTTTTTGGAAATTCAAACTTGGGGCACCATAGAAGTCCACTATATGGAGAGAAATCCTGAAATGTTTTACTCAAAAAACATTATATGTGTGTGTGTGTGTGTGTGTGTGTGTGTGTGTGTGTGTGTGTGTGTGTGTGTGTGTGTGTGTGTGTGTGTGTGTGTGTGTGTGTGTATATATATACACACCAACTTTTGGGTTAAAATTAAACTAAAAATGTAACCCAGTAGTTGGGTTAGTCCATATTTGACCCAAAGTTGGGTTAAAACAATCCAGCAATTTTAAATATGCAGCACGCTGATTCATGTTTTATAGATTAATAACTATGAACATCGATATTAGATGTCAAATAACTATAATAACCAGGTTTTTTTTTTTTTTTTTTTTTTTTTTTGAGTAGTTCACTTTCAGAACAAAAAAATTACAGATACTCAACTTAATAAATATTGTAATCTTTTAAGAGAGAAATAGAGAGAAATCCTAAAATGTTTTACTCAAATAACAATGTCCTTACAACTGAAGAAAGAAAGACATGAACATCTTGGATGACAAGGGAGTGAGTACATTATCTGTAAATTGTTGTAATTTTTTATATACATATATACATGTATAGATATATGTCAAATTAAAATTAAACTAAAAATGTAACCCAATAGTTGGGTTAGTCCATATTTGACCCAAAGTTGGGTTAAAACAATCCAGCAATTTTATATATGCAGTATGCTGTCTCACGTTTTATAGCTTAATAACTATGAACATAGATTGTAAATGTCAAATAATTATAATAACCAGTTTTAAAATATAAACTTAAAGGAGTAGTTAACTTTCAGAACAAAAAAATTACAGATAATGTACTCAACCGCTTGTCACCCAAGATGTTCATGTCCTTCTTTATATACAGTATATATATTTATATTTATATATAAAGCATGAGAATATCCCAATTCCTATCTATTAAAACGATCTCATCAATTAAATAAATTTAATAACTCTTGTACATTTTTAACTCTGTCTCTCTCTCTCTCTCTCTCTCTCTCTATGAAAAAATATAGCTTTTTTTACAATCTAAAAATAAGTATATATTTTACATCATATAGGCCTATATATTCAGCTCAGCTTGTAATTTAACCATCAAGTATCCTGTAACTAATCACACACACAAGTGTTTGCTCACCTTGTCTGGATCCGCAGATCTGAGAAGGTGTTTCTTCAGACACGAAAATCGCCTCCAGCTCAATGATTCTGAACGCAGCTCATTGAGAGAGCCTTATAAACACCTTCAGAGGGATTCCCTGGAATCTGGCTGAGACTTTCCCAGCATCCAACGGAATTCCCCATCGGGATACGGAGGAAAACGGGCAGAAAAACAATCAAAGTTCAAGACAATGATCAGATTAGTTCTTTGTTATTTTGAGTGAAGCGTACCGTTAATTCTCAGGAAACGACCCCTGAAACTACAACTGAAGCCTGTTTAGATTCAGAAATGAATGAATGAATGATGAACACGAAAGTGAAAGTCGGTATACTCGAGTGCATGAGCTTCTGTTAACACTAGATGGCGTACAAATCAATTGCATGAGGGTTATTGACATCTTGTGTGCAGTGACTGCTGTGTGGAATGATTTAGCTCATATACAATTATTGAAATATTTCTTAATTGCATGCATAGAAGGGTTGCGTTTTTAGCTGCAAACATGTTCTTTACTAAATAAAATACTCAGAAACTTTTTCCCAATATACAGGCCTACTATTACAGTTATTTGGGAAAATTATTGTTTCTTAAGACTCGAGACTTCTCTAAATCACAATGAAATTGTTATTTAAAATAATCTTATAAACAGTTGTGTCATGACTGTGTAACTATTATTGAAGTTGCACCTCAAAGATTTTTTTTTGTCTTGTTTTCAAATCAAGAAGGATTTTCTAGACGAGTAAAAACGATGTTTTCAGGAGAAAAAAAACAAGTCAAAATTGAGTGAGTTTTTGCTTAGAGCAAACAAAATTATCTACCAATGTGGTAAACAAAAAAAATAATAATAATTTCAAACAGAAAACAGAAAAATATTTTTTTTCTTACTCCATTGGCAGATTATTTAGCTTGTTTCAAACAAAAACACACTTAATTTTTTTTTCTAATAACAAGACAATAACTTTTCCTCATCTAGAAAATCCTTCTTGATTTAAGAATTGTTAGATAATTTGGCTTGAAGTAATCCAAAAAATCTAAGAAAAGCATTTTTTGCAGTGTGTAAGTGAAATTCTGTGTAAGATGCTTCTAAAACATCTACATGTAAACAAAAAATGAAAATTAGATTTATTTATTTTTTATTTCTTGCAGACTTTGGTGCTTGTTACTTCATATGCATACACAGAAAAGCAGCTCCACTTATTAGCATGAATGTTGACTGAATGAAAACTGACCATGGATCAGAGAAGCACAGACCTTCTGTATTTTAACCGCTAGAGGGCCAAAAACTAACTGTAAATCTGTGAAACCTGTTACCTTTCTGAAGGCAGTTCTAACTCAACAACACCAGATGGCGCAGTTCAGTTTGTGTTATTGAGAGGAAAAATGCTTACAATCTTACACAAATTTATTTTTTTACACACATTTCAATCAACTGCCGCTGTCAATAGATCATTTTGCGTTGAGTTCATATTATATGCAGTGCCCTTTACTAATAATGAAAATAAAATGAAAATAAATATGCTTTGTGTATCCGTTTGATCTTCCATTAAAAAACAAATCAATACATTTTAACCTACACTCTAAAAAATAAAGGTTCCAAAGGGGAGTTTTTGCAGTGATGCCATAGAAGAACCATTTTTGGTTTCCCAAAGAGCCTTTCAGTGACCGTTCCTAAAAGAACAATTTTAAAGAACAATTTAAACCTTTTTTGACTTTTCTGCATTTCAAAGGTTGAATGGATGTTCAAGATTCTACAAAACCACTGATGCCAATAAAGAACCTTTCATTTTAAGAGTGTATCGTTAAAGTAAAACAATGGAAAGTGGGGGGAAATCTCATAATGTAATACGTGTTTTTCTCTCAATCACATTTGACCATAAACATTGGCACGCAATTATGCAACATCCATTTTTCCAAGATAACAGCTCTGAGTTTTCTCCTATAATGCCTGATGAGTTTAGAAAACACCTGACAAGAGATCAGAGACCATTCCTTCAAACAGAATCTCTCCAGATCCTGCAGATTTCCATGTTGGTGCTTCGTCTTTTAAGTTCGCCCACTCATTTTATATACACTCTCAGAAATAAAGGCACAAAAGCTGTCTTTGGGGCAGTACAGTTCTTTTGTAGGCTACATATTAATTTCCAATATGTACACTTTAAGGGGAAACACTGCAGGCAAATCCCACCCGTTTGAGATTTTGGCCTTTTTGTTTTCTCCTAAACTGTTTTTTTTTTTTTTTTTTTTTTTTCTCAGACTAGTGAAAAGAAAACATCCAAAAGACACTGTTAAGTGTTTCTTTTATAGCACTTTATCTATTTGTGTCAATAGATTACAATTACAATACATGTTTTTAATGGCCGTTTTCTCAAAGTGAAATGTTTTTTCCTTCACTGAGCCATAAATCTCCACTTCAGTAGCACTTACACACATCAGACTTTACATTTTTATGTATCTTTTATGTTTTATGTATTTTTATGTCTATATCCTGAAGGTCCAGAGGGATTTGTTCATATAATTTGCTTGCTTTTATACATTTTATTCCCCCCAAAATTGTAAAAAAAAATATATATATATATTGTTTTCTGCCTGTTCTGTTTTTTTTTTTTCTGAATTATGAAGTGATACAATGAGATACCCACAATTCTCTCTGTAAAAAACGTTTTACTGTAATATGTCAAACAAAATTTTGAAACTGACGTCCGGTGTTTAGATTTTTGTACTAGAAATTCATGCAAAGTGCGCATATTTCATTAAATAATGCCTCATTTGTATATTTAAACCATTTTATAAAATGTGTAATACAAAAAATGTTTGCAATTATCAGTGTAATTAATTAACTAATAAAGTGATTACTATTAGTTAGTTTGTTTGTTTTTTACCCTATTCACCTGACGTGTCTCGCCTTAGGTTCAAACATGTACCTTTTGAAAAGGTACCACCCCAGTGACAGTTTTTGCACCTTTATTTCTGAGAGCATAGGGTTCAAGTAAGGGAACTGGGACATTTTGTCTTGATTTTGATGTTTGTTTTGCATGTTTGTCCTGATGGAAGATCCAGCCACGGCCCATTAGAAGATTTCAAACAGACAACTTAAATAAAGGCCCATAAGAAGTATATTTAACCGTGGGAATGGGGTAGTTTCTGTCCCTGTTTGCACCAAACCAATCCGACGTGTTTGCTGCCAAAAATCTTTAGTTTTAGTTTGATCTGACCATAGAAGCCAGTCCCATTTGAAGTCAGTCTTGTCTGACAACTAAATATGCTGGAGTTTGTTTTTGGATGAGTGAGGAGGATTTTTCTTGAAAACCTTCTGAACAACATGTAGTGATGTATTTGATATATTTTTAGAGCTTTCTGACCCTAAAACTCAACTAATCGCTGCAGTTCTCCAGCTGTGATCTTCTCTTCCTGTGCATGATGCCATAGAAGAACCTTTTTGTCTAAATGGTTCCATAAAGAACCTTTAACATCTGAAGAACCTTTCTGTTTCACAGACAGTTATTTGTGCCAAATAAGGTCCTTCAGATTATAAAAAGGTAAAAATGGCTCTTTAATGAACCTTTGACTAAATGGTACTTTGTGGAACCAAAAATGGTTATTCTATGGCAGTGCTTAAAGAACCATTTGAAGCACCTTTTATTTTTAAGATTGTCCTCTTCTAGGCAGATTTGTAGTTATCTTTGTCTGATTGGAACTTCTTCATTATTGTCCTGATGGTGGAACCGGGGATTGTCAGTGCTTAACTCTTTTCTTACAGCCACTTTCTATTTTGTGAATCTCAACAGTCAAAATTTGTTTTACTACTTGTGACGGATTATTAAGGGAATTTGACCTTTGTTTTCTGCAAATATATATTCCTGTAAAAACAGGAATTAAGTCCTTGTTCCCTGGAGTAAATGTAAATATGAATGGGAATATACTTCAGAGATATTTTATTCAGAAGAATTTCTAGGGGTGCCAATAATTGTGGCCAACATGCATTAGAGATAAACATGTAATTTCATAATGTGAGTTTCCTCCCATTATTTACTTCCATTAAGGTTGAAATTTTAATCAAAAGATAAACAATGCCAATTTATTTTAACCCATTTAAGTCTAAGCAGCAACAATAGTTGCCAGTGGGCAATTGACTTGTAAATACATATAACATATGTCATGGGAAATGGGGTATACTGTTGCTAGCATCATGCTACTTTTGTTACCTTCTTGTTAAAAACATGTTAGCAGCATGCTAACATGTTTTTCCCTGCTGAAAAAACAGCATATGCTGGTTAGGTAGGTTTTGGTGCTAGGATGCTGGTTTTAGCTGGTTAATGCTGGTCCTTTACTAGTTTATGCTGGTCCTTTTGCTGGTTTATGCTGGTCCTTTTGCTGGTTTATGCTGGTCCTTTGCTGGTTTATGCTGGTCCTTTCCTGGTTTATGCTGGTCCTTTCCTGGTTTATGCTGGTCCTTTTGCTGGTTTATGCTGGTCCTTTGCTGGTTTATGCTGGTCCTTTCCTGGTTTATGCTGGTCCTTTTGCTGGTTTATGCTGGTCCTTTGCTGGTTTATGCTGGTCCTTTCCTGGTTTATGCTGGTCCTTTGCTGGTTTATGCTGGTCCTTTCCTGGTTTATGCTGGTCCTTTTGCTGGTTTATGCTGGTCCTTTGCTGGTTTATGCTGGTCCTTTGCTGGTTTATGCTGGTCCTTTCCTGGTTTATGCTGGTCCTTTGCTGGTTTATGCTGGTCCTTTGCTGGTTTATGCTGGTCCTTTGCTGGTTTATGCTGGTCCTTTTCTGGTTTATGCTGGTCCTTTCCTGGTTTATGCTGGTCCTTTTGCTGGTTTATGCTGGTCCTTTGCTGGTTTATGCTGGTCCTTTTCTGGTTTATGCTGGTCCTTTCCTGGTTTATGCTGGTCCTTTTGCTGGTTTATGCTGGTCCTTTTGCTGGTTTATGCTGGTCCTTTGCTGGTTTATGCTGGTCCTTTTGCTGGTTTATGCTGGTCCTTTTGCTGGTTTATGCTGGTCCTTTTGCTGGTTTATGCTGGTCCTTTGCTGGTTTATGCTGGTCCTTTGCTGGTTTATGCTGGTCCTTTGCTGGTTTATGCTGGTCCTTTCCTGGTTTATGCTGGTCCTTTGCTGGTTTATGCTGGTCCTTTGCTGGTTTATGCTGGTCCTTTGCTGGTTTATGCTGGTCCTTTCCTGGTTTATGCTGGTCCTTTTGCTGGTTTATGCTGGTCCTTTTGCTGGTTTATGCTGGTCCTTTGCTGGTTTATGCTGGTCCTTTTGCTGGTTTATGCTGGTCCTTTTGCTGGTTTATGCTGGTCCTTTGCTGGTTTATGCTGGTCCTTTCCTGGTTTATGCTGGTCCTTTCCTGGTTTATGCTGGTCCTTTCCTGGTTTATGCTGGTCCTTTCCTGGTTTATGCTGGTCCTTTTGCTGGTTTATGCTGGTCCTTTGCTGGTTTATGCTGGTCCTTTCCTGGTTTATGCTGGTCCTTTCCTGGTTTATGCTGGTCCTTTTGCTGGTTTATGCTGGTCCTTTGCTGGTTTATGCTGGTCCTTTCCTGGTTTATGCTGGTCCTTTCCTGGTTTATGCTGGTCCTTTTGCTGGTTTATGCTGGTCCTTTGCTGGTTTATGCTGGTCCTTTCCTGGTTTATGCTGGTCCTTTTGCTGGTTTATGCTGGTCCTTTGCTGGTTTATGCTGGTCCTTTCCTGGTTTATGCTGGTCCTTTGCTGGTTTATGCTGGTCCTTTCCTGGTTTATGCTGGTCCTTTTGCTGGTTTATGCTGGTCCTTTGCTGGTTTATGCTGGTCCTTTGCTGGTTTATGCTGGTCCTTTCCTGGTTTATGCTGGTCCTTTGCTGGTTTATGCTGGTCCTTTGCTGGTTTATGCTGGTCCTTTGCTGGTTTATGCTGGTCCTTTTCTGGTTTATGCTGGTCCTTTCCTGGTTTATGCTGGTCCTTTTGCTGGTTTATGCTGGTCCTTTGCTGGTTTATGCTGGTCCTTTTCTGGTTTATGCTGGTCCTTTCCTGGTTTATGCTGGTCCTTTTGCTGGTTTATGCTGGTCCTTTTGCTGGTGTATGCTGGTCCTTTTGCTGGTTTATGCTGGTCCTTTTGCTGGTTTATGCTGGTCCTTTGCTGGTTTATGCTGGTCCTTTCCTGGTTTATGCTGGTCCTTTCCTGGTTTATGCTGGTCCTTTTGCTGGTTTATGCTGGTCCTTTGCTGGTTTATGCTGGTCCTTTCCTGGTTTATGCTGGTCCTTTCCTGGTTTATGCTGGTCCTTTTGCTGGTTTATGCTGGTCCTTTGCTGGTTTATGCTGGTCCTTTCCTGGTTTATGCTGGTCCTTTTGCTGGTTTATGCTGGTCCTTTGCTGGTTTATGCTGGTCCTTTCCTGGTTTATGCTGGTCCTTTGCTGGTTTATGCTGGTCCTTTCCTGGTTTATGCTGGTCCTTTTGCTGGTTTATGCTGGTCCTTTGCTGGTTTATGCTGGTCCTTTGCTGGTTTATGCTGGTCCTTTCCTGGTTTATGCTGGTCCTTTGCTGGTTTATGCTGGTCCTTTGCTGGTTTATGCTGGTCCTTTTCTGGTTTATGCTGGTCCTTTCCTGGTTTATGCTGGTCCTTTTGCTGGTTTATGCTGGTCCTTTGCTGGTTTATGCTGGTCCTTTCCTGGTTTATGCTGGTCCTTTCCTGGTTTATGCTGGTCCTTTTGCTGGTTTATGCTGGTCCTTTGCTGGTTTATGCTGGTCCTTTCCTGGTTTATGCTGGTCCTTTCCTGGTTTATGCTGGTCCTTTTGCTGGTTTATGCTGGTCCTTTGCTGGTTTATGCTGGTCCTTTCCTGGTTTATGCTGGTCCTTTCCTGGTTTATGCTGGTCCTTTGCTGGTTTATGCTGGTCCTTTGCTGGTTTATGCTGGTCCTTTCCTGGTTTATGCTGGTCCTTTGCTGGTTTATGCTGGTCCTTTGCTGGTTTATGCTGGTCCTTTGCTGGTTTATGCTGGTCCTTTCCTGGTTTATGCTGGTCCTTTTGCTGGTTTATGCTGGTCCTTTTGCTGGTTTATGCTGGTCCTTTGCTGGTTTATGCTGGTCCTTTTGCTGGTTTATGCTGGTCCTTTTGCTGGTTTATGCTGGTCCTTTGCTGGTTTATGCTGGTCCTTTCCTGGTTTATGCTGGTCCTTTCCTGGTTTATGCTGGTCCTTTTGCTGGTTTATGCTGGTCCTTTGCTGGTTTATGCTGGTCCTTTCCTGGTTTATGCTGGTCCTTTCCTGGTTTATGCTGGTCCTTTTGCTGGTTTATGCTGGTCCTTTGCTGGTTTATGCTGGTCCTTTCCTGGTTTATGCTGGTCCTTTTGCTGGTTTATGCTGGTCCTTTGCTGGTTTATGCTGGTCCTTTCCTGGTTTATGCTGGTCCTTTGCTGGTTTATGCTGGTCCTTTCCTGGTTTATGCTGGTCCTTTTGCTGGTTTATGCTGGTCCTTTGCTGGTTTATGCTGGTCCTTTGCTGGTTTATGCTGGTCCTTTCCTGGTTTATGCTGGTCCTTTGCTGGTTTATGCTGGTCCTTTGCTGGTTTATGCTGGTCCTTTGCTGGTTTATGCTGGTCCTTTTCTGGTTTATGCTGGTCCTTTCCTGGTTTATGCTGGTCCTTTTGCTGGTTTATGCTGGTCCTTTGCTGGTTTATGCTGGTCCTTTTCTGGTTTATGCTGGTCCTTTCCTGGTTTATGCTGGTCCTTTTGCTGGTTTATGCTGGTCCTTTTGCTGGTTTATGCTGGTCCTTTTGCTGGTTTATGCTGGTCCTTTTGCTGGTTTATGCTGGTCCTTTGCTGGTTTATGCTGGTCCTTTCCTGGTTTATGCTGGTCCTTTCCTGGTTTATGCTGGTCCTTTTGCTGGTTTATGCTGGTCCTTTGCTGGTTTATGCTGGTCCTTTCCTGGTTTATGCTGGTCCTTTCCTGGTTTATGCTGGTCCTTTTGCTGGTTTATGCTGGTCCTTTGCTGGTTTATGCTGGTCCTTTCCTGGTTTATGCTGGTCCTTTTGCTGGTTTATGCTGGTCCTTTGCTGGTTTATGCTGGTCCTTTCCTGGTTTATGCTGGTCCTTTGCTGGTTTATGCTGGTCCTTTCCTGGTTTATGCTGGTCCTTTTGCTGGTTTATGCTGGTCCTTTGCTGGTTTATGCTGGTCCTTTGCTGGTTTATGCTGGTCCTTTCCTGGTTTATGCTGGTCCTTTGCTGGTTTATGCTGGTCCTTTGCTGGTTTATGCTGGTCCTTTTCTGGTTTATGCTGGTCCTTTCCTGGTTTATGCTGGTCCTTTTGCTGGTTTATGCTGGTCCTTTGCTGGTTTATGCTGGTCCTTTCCTGGTTTATGCTGGTCCTTTTGCTGGTTTATGCTGGTCCTTTGCTGGTTTATGCTGGTCCTTTCCTGGTTTATGCTGGTCCTTTTGCTGGTTTATGCTGGTCCTTTGCTGGTTTATGCTGGTCCTTTCCTGGTTTATGCTGGTCCTTTTGCTGGTTTATGCTGGTCCTTTGCTGGTTTATGCTGGTCCTTTGCTGGTTTATGCTGGTCCTTTTGCTGGTTTATGCTGGTCCTTTTGCTGGTTTATGCTGGTCCTTTGCTGGTTTATGCTGGTCCTTTTGCTGGTTTATGCTGGTCCTTTGCTGGTTTATGCTGGTCCTTTTGCTGGTTTATGCTGGTCCTTTTGCTGGTTTATGCTGGTCCTTTTGCTGGTTTATGCTGGTCCTTTGCTGGTTTATGCTGGTCCTTTCCTGGTTTATGCTGGTCCTTTCCTGGTTTATGCTGGTCCTTTTGCTGGTTTATGCTGGTCCTTTGCTGGTTTATGCTGGTCCTTTCCTGGTTTATGCTGGTCCTTTGCTGGTTTATGCTGGTCCTTTTGCTGGTTTATGCTGGTCCTTTTGCTGGTTTATGCTGGTCCTTTTGCTGGTTTATGCTGGTCCTTTTGCTGGTTTATGCTGGTCCTTTGCTGGTTTATGCTGGTCCTTTTGCTGGTTTATGCTGGTCCTTTTGCTGGTTTATGCTGGTCCTTTTGCTGGTTTATGCTGGTCCTTTGCTGGTTTATGCTGGTCCTTTTGCTGGTTTATGCTGGTCCTTTGCTGGTTTATGCTGGTCCTTTTGCTGGTTTATGCTGGTCCTTTTGCTGGTTTATGCTGGTCCTTTTGCTGGTTTATGCTGGTCCTTTGCTGGTTTATGCTGGTCCTTTGCTGGTTTATGCTGGTCCTTTGCTGGTTTATGCTGGTCCTTTCCTGGTTTATGCTGGTCCTTTGCTGGTTTATGCTGGTCCTTTGCTGGTTTATGCTGGTCCTTTGCTGGTTTATGCTGGTCCTTTCCTGGTTTATGCTGGTCCTTTTGCTGGTTTATGCTGGTCCTTTTGCTGGTTTATGCTGGTCCTTTGCTGGTTTATGCTGGTCCTTTTGCTGGTTTATGCTGGTCCTTTTGCTGGTTTATGCTGGTCCTTTTGCTGGTTTATGCTGGTCCTTTGCTGGTTTATGCTGGTCCTTTGCTGGTTTATGCTGGTCCTTTTGCTGGTTTATGCTGGTCCTTTTGCTGGTTTATGCTGGTCCTTTTGCTGGTTTATGCTGGTCCTTTTGCTGGTTTATGCTGGTCCTTTTGCTGGTTTATGCTGGTCCTTTTGCTGGTTTATGCTGGTCCTTTTGCTGGTTTATGCTGGTCCTTTTGCTGGTTTATGCTGGTCCTTTTGCTGGTTTATGCTGGTCCTTTCCTGGTTTATGCTGGTCCTTTTGCTGGTTTATGCTGGTCCTTTGCTGGTTTATGCTGGTCCTTTTGCTGGTTTATGCTGGTCCTTTGCTGGTTTATGCTGGTCCTTTGCTGGTTTATGCTGGTCCTTTGCTGGTCCTTTGCTGGTTTATGCTGGTCCTTTTGCTGGTTTATGCTGGTCCTTTGCTGGTTTATGCTGGTCCTTTTGCTGGTTTATGCTGGTCCTTTACTAGTTTATGCTGGCCATTTGCTGGTTTATGCTGGTCCTTTTGCTGGTTTATGCTGGTCCTTCTTAGCTGGTCTGGCTGGGAGACCAGCTGGAACAACTAGTTAAAACCAGCCTGACCAGCCTAGCCAATTTAGGATGGTTTTAGCTGGTCATAGCTGGTATTAGAAGGGTTTTAGCCACATTCTTAGCTGGTCAGGCTGGGAGACCAGCTGGAACAACCAGCTACTTCCAGCTAAAACCAGCTTAGGTTGGTTTTAGCTGGTTATCCAACCTGGTCTTGGCTGGTCAGCAGGCTGGTTTTAGAGAGGCTTGGCCACTTCCTTAGCTGGTCTGGCTGGGAGACCAGCTGGAACAACCAGCTAAAACCAGCTACTTCCAGCTTAGGTTGGTTCAACAACAACAACATCTATATTTTCACTCATTTTAATCAGAGACAGACCGTAGTGAAGTTTTAGAGGGTTCCTTAGCTGGTCTGGTTGGGAGACCAGCTGGAACAACTAGCTAAAACCAGCCTAGCCAGGCTGGGAGACCAGCTAAAACCAGCTACTTTCAGTTTAAACTAGGACCAGCCAACCAGCTTAGGCTTTTTTCAGCAGGGTGTTGAAGGCAGTTATTTTGCGTGAGATGCCAAATGTTCTGCTCCTATTCAAATTTGACATTGAAGAGGTGAATACAACATATTTGCCCACCAGCAACTATAGTTGCCACACATTCAAATACAATTTTCAAAAAAATAAAAATAAAAAAGCCTGGAAAAATAATTGCAGAATATGTTCACATAGGACATTATTAACATGACTATATGCATGAAACCATTCAGAAAAATTTGGCCACAAATGGGTTAACAGCCACCTTTGCTTGCATTTACCAAGTGTCCCAATCATAGTGCATAGAGGGCACTGTTGAAAAAAACCCAGTGGGTGGGGCTAAACTATTAGTGACGTCACTGTGTTAAATCCCACTGTTTTTGGGTAACACAGTAACTTTATACACTAAGACCAGACGGTAAGCAAGAGTATTTTCATCCAGTGAGTTTTACTCCAAAACACTGTCACACCCAGACTCTCCCTTAATGCTGAGTAAAATGAAATACTTCCTCACTTGGCAACGCATCTTCAGTGTGTGACTGTGAGTGATTGCCCATCCTACCTGTGCTATTCCTGTCTCAAGGGAGTGTGTGTCAGCAATGGGAAATACATGAATGAAAATCCAAAGAAAAGAAAGAAATATTAATAACACTCTTCTCATTTTATTCATTTGTTTAGTTTATAAGTATAACTAGCGAGTATATTTATTGTTATCATAAATATTCAAGTACACTGTAAATAATAGTTTTACTCTTATTTAGGTCACATATTATATACAAATATTATTATTATTATTATTATTATTATTATTATTATTATTATTATTAACAACAACATCTATATTTTCAATCATTTTAATCAGAGACGGACAGTAGTGAAGTTTTTTTTTTTTACTTTACTCAAGTAAATTTCAAAAGTATCTGTAATGTTTTTCTTTGGAAAACTTTACTTCACCACTTTCCAAAGCATAATGTCATAACTTTTTTTACACAATTGCACTACATTTCATAACTAAAAGCTATTGTTTGTTTTACCTTTAATACTTAACATTAAAAATGTAGTACTTTCGTGTACTCAAGCAAATCTTTGCATTACTTTTACTTGAGTAAATGTAAGAAAGTATCATTTTTAATTATGAAACATAGAGCAGTAAAAAGTATAATATTATGCTTTGGAATGTAAGATTCTGATAAAGTACAGATTAAAAATAGTCCACCACACTGTAAAAAGTTTTCACTAGTTTCAACTTAAAAACTTAAGTTTAGCCGCTGCCTTAAAATTTTAAGTTAAATCAACTTAAGTCATTTCAACTCACAAGTTAAATCAACTCATTTTATTTAATTTGAGTTAAAATGGATTATTAAAAACTAAGGCAGCTGCTGAATTTTAAGTTGAATCTGCTGAAAACATTTTACAGTGTACTATCCGCCTCTGATTTTAATGTGGAAAGCTTCACAATTCTACCTTTATTTATGTATCGTATTAAAATATATTCTTAAACTTCTTTAAGTATATCTTAAACTCGTTCAGATGTGAAAATCTTCATAAGTAATTCCCTTATTATTTAGCAACTATTTTTAATAATAATAATAATAATAATCTCTGTGTATTTGAGCTTTATCTAATATGGAAACATTAAATAATTAAATAATTTGGTTTAGGCAATAATAATAATAATAATAAAGAGCAAATGTAATATTAGTACTCATTTTAAGCTTGTATAATTAAAAATGTAACTTATAAGCATATTTTACTTTGTTATTTTTGTTTTTTGTTATAAGTGTGTCTGTGTTAATGCCAACTGCATAGATTTTGGCTCAGGTGTTTATTTATATCGAAATTGTAATATTTCACCCTCATTTCCTTCAAAATTCTATTTTACCCTCTGTACAAAAATACTCACACTCAGGACCTTAAGGACAAAAATGTCCACATTGAAACCCATTAAAACTGCAATTGTTTAACCATTTGATTATAAAATGATGCAATATTTGCTAATAGGTATTCAATCTAAGGGCAAGGTTTCACATGTTACATTTTTAAATTTTTTTACTAGATTGTGCCGTTTTTTTTTTGTTTTTTTTTTTTTTTTTTCAAATTTGGCATATATATATATTTTTTGATACACTACATAAAACATATAAATGCCTCAAAATTAATGTAGTTGTTCTTCACTGACACACCCAAGAATCTAATAAGCAAAGAAAAAAACAATCTGCTTAGCAGATATGGAAATTAACTACTATTTTATATTTTTCAATAAAAAAACACCTGTGGCATTATGTAAACAAACCAGCATTTAAAGGGTTACAATTCTGAAAATTAGTGAATAATTGGTATCTATGGATAGAACAGATGCTGGTTAAAAAATAAATAAATAAATAAATAAACATTAAAAAAAATTATATATATATATATATATATATATATATATATATATGAAAAAAAAAAAAACGGCCCAGGTTGCATTTTGGCAACAGTTATCCTTTAAGTGGAAATTACTAATTAAACTCATTTCCTTTGTTAATTTTACTAAACTTAGTTAAGTAGATTTGACTTAATTCCATACTTATGAAAATATGCGTGCAAAAACTTACAAATAAAAATGAAGCAAATGTACTAATTGTTCTTTTTTGTTTATTTTATATTCTGTCACTTTTTATGTTATATAACTGTTACCTACACTTGTAACTCGTTCTGATGTGGGAAGCTGATTATTATTATGATTGCTGTTGTTGTGGTTATAACTCAGATTTGTTTGACAGTATCTCCATGACTCCTATTGTCATATTTTCATTTATAAGTACGCTTTATGGAGGCGAGGAATTCGCTGCTTTCACTCTTCGAGTAGTTTCGGTCTTTGAATGATTAACTGCATTCTTGATCTGAGCGTGACGCGCTGCGCGAGTGCGCGCCTCAACCTAGATCAGCATTTCCGAGTTTCTCTCTCTCTCTCTCTCTCTCTGTCGGCGTGCGAAGGTGTGCAACATCACGGGTGGGTGGATTCCGTTGTCAGTGACAACCAGCCCGAAATCAAAGCATGAGGATCGGAATTACATCACAGGCTCGTGCTGGGCTGGGTCTGTCCACTGCGCCAGGTGTGATCACAGGCTTTTCTCGTGGGAACTCCCTTCAAGAGGCTTTTTCCTGCGGTGCGCCTCCACGCATCCATCGCCCCGGGATATAATGGAGGAATCCCACAGATGACACTTGCGTTTGGGACGGACTTCATCTGCTTTGAGTGCTGGTGAAACTTGTCCAAGGAGCTGGCATGCGGATCAGAGCTCCTACAGAAATGCCTGTGTTTTCTCCAGTTCTGACTCGTCGAGAGTTTCTTCCTCTTCTCCTCATATGTTTTATTCTATTGCCTCGTTCGCAGGGTGCTGGATCGGTGAGTGTCCCGTATGAGCTTTGCTGAATAGTAACAATTTGGTGTACATCTTTGGAATGCTCTCTCTCTCTTATTAAAGCGCAAGCAGCCACCTGGCATTGAAATATTAGTTTCTGGACAGTCCAACACTCTAGCACAGAAAGGTATGCACTTTTTTTCCAATTACTAGAGTTTCTGTTTCTAATAGCTCTTGCTTTATTGGATTTGTGTGTGTGTGTGTGTGTGTGTGTGTGTGTGTTTTGTAGTTCTTACAACAGATGGCAAAGAGTGCAAGTTTCCTTTTCGCTTCGGTGGGGTGATTTATCATCAGTGCATCTCTATGAACTCTGACAAGGCCTGGTAAGTGCTAATACACATCTACAGGTCGCACACGTTCAGTATATTATTTTTTAGTAGTCGCAGAAAAATAAACCTTAAACCGAGTGCCCAGGTGATCTCAATTGCCTAAATTGCAACCAGACTCACAAAGAATCTGTGCATGCGTAGAATGTGCTTGTTTATTAAATACTTCAGACAATTTGAGGTTTTCGGTTACCTTTAATAGTGCACTGCTCTCAGGTTCATGTTTAAATGTTTAACTAACTCATAAATCAGCTGAGAACATGCAACCGGATCATAACCGGTTTGAGATGAGTTACAGATTTTTTTTGTCTTGTTTCCAGCTAAAATATCTAAAAGTTCTTAAATCAAGAAGGATTTTCTAGACGAGTTTTGTTTTCAAATAAGCAAGTCAAAATTAAGTGAGTTTTTGCTTGGAACAACCAGTGGGGTAAGCAAAATAGATATTTTGGCTGGAAACAAGACTAGAATCTAGGTTTGGGACAGCAAAAGGTCTGGTTTGAGGTAGTTAACCCACATATTTAACCAGTTCAAACCAGATTCTCAGACAGACAAACCTAGATTTTGACCAGCCCAAATCTATCCAGTCCAAACCCACATCAATTCAGATGCTCTGTAAGCCAATTTAGTGTTATAATACACTAAAACTATAGATGCATGTTATTCAAAATAAATATTAACTAAAATAAAATTCCAAAAAAGGTAAACTTTTATTTCAAATTTAGTTTCAGTTGAAAACATTTCTCATTTTCATATAATTTGAAGAACTACAATAACTAAAACTGAAACTAAAACAAAAAGAATAAAAATGATATAGAAAATAACTAATAAAAATTGCAAAAACTAATATAGATAAATATAGATGCATAAACGGGATGCTTTCATAAGAATACATATATATATATATATATATATATATATATATATATATATATATATATATATATATATATATATATATAAATGTGTAAATATGCTACATAATACAAATGTATTAGTTAACCATTTTAAAGGTTCATTGCATTTTGTTTTTGAAATCAACCGTAAATCCACTCTTCTGATGGAATCAGCATCTTTTTTTTAATCAAACGTATCCTGAACCTACTAAAAAGTTTTGATCAAACAAACTTTATCAGGTGCATTACATTTATGAAAATAAATAAAATAAAATCTAAAATAAAACAAACCTTAACTGAACTAAAAGAACATCAAAGAAATGGCTAACTTACTTCATTTTACCTTGTTGCCTAAACAACAAATAAATAAATGCACAAAAACTGACTTAAAACTTTCAAAAATCCAAGTGAATATAATAAATAATATCTTAATGATCCTAAAATAGCACTGGGTTACATAATCTAATTCAGTTTCAGAATCTTTTAAAACAACCCATTTTCAAGATGTGATCCAATTCGATATCTACAATCTGATCAAACTTCTACCAAACAGCTGGGGATCATCCATCTTAAAGCAGTTACTTAACCAACTCATTTTCAGGTAATTACTAATTCAAACTGGCATAACTGGCATTTTTGGGGGAAAAAATAGGTATGTTCAACTCAAACCATGGCTACAGATGCAGTCAAGAAGATTAGGCGAGAACAATCGAGGACGGAGTTGAAAATGGACACATACTTTCAGACAGTTTCTGCTCTCCGTAGTGACGCTCACGCAGAGTTTGCGTACTCTATCACAGATAAGGTGAATAAAATGCAATATTTGTCAAATACACAGACATTTCAGAAACATTTTCATGAGCAACAGAAAGACTTTTTATCATCTGTTCAAGAATGAAGTTCTTAATAATCTTAGGGGCCGTTTACACAGTGTTTTCAGCCAAAAATGAGAAAGTTTTCATGCGTTTTGCCTGTTCGTTTAAACAACAACTGCATTTAGGGGAATGGAAATGCATAATTTTGAAAACGGGTTTTTGAAAATGCCACCGTTATCATTTCCGTGTAAACACTCAATACGAAAATCTGCGCAGTACGTGTCAATTTTTACGCCAACTACTGGCCTGGCATGCGTATATAGCATTTTCGGCAGTTTTCACGGATGTATGTACTGCCCTCCAAAGACAAAAATGAACTTGTGACAACTGTTTTGTCTTGTGGCAAAGTCTCCTGCTTCAATTTTTGTCCTATTTCAGAGAAACAAGAGTGTCAACGTATTTTGACTAGTGTGCGTAAAATCTTTAAAGGCATTTTTCTCAGTTTCAGTGTTGGCGTAGTTACTGCACTTTGCCTTTGGAGGGCAATGTAAATGCGAATAGTTTTGAAAACGTCGTCATGTATAAGTGAAACGTTTTTAAAAATCAAAGGAAAAACCTTTTCAGTTTTTTTTTTTCTACATCGTCGTTGTGTAAATGTAGCCTTATACTATTTAAATACCAATAAAGTGGGGGTATTTAGCAGTGTTTTATAATAAACGTAACATTGCCGCTACAGTACAAAAGTGTGTACTGTTCTAAAAACACAGATTTGTGGCCATTATTGGAGTTGAAAATGTTAGAATAAACCTGAAACACATGTGATCATTGTCATGCGGTGAATCTGGCCAATTGTGAAATAGCTGCAGATGCTCTGGGGAAACTGCGGTAGCGGATTTAGCTGGCTGCTCTCGAATCAATGCCGTTGGCACCATCTCAAGTCGGGCAAAATTTCTAACCAGCATGCACTGCTTTGAGTCAGAATTTGATCGATCTGTGCAAGTTAAGTCCGACTCTAGACGGCACCAGCGCCACGTGACTGTCATGTGTGGCGTCAAAGTACCGCAATAGCGATTTAAGCACAACAGTCACATGTGTTTCGGTTTTATTCTTACATCAGTTCCAATGATGCTTACAAATCTGTGTTTTTAGAAGAGTAAAAGCTTTTTTACTGTAGTTGCAATGTTACATTTTTATAAAACACTGATAAAAGCCCCCACTTTCTTAGTATTTTTCTATTGAACATTATTCTCGAACAGATGGCGCTGTATTAAGCAGTATATGAAAAAGTGTTTCTGTTGCTCATGAAAATTTCCAGAAAGTTTCCAGCTCAACATGGTGTGGCTGGTTAGTGAATAACGTATGCCGTGGCTGGTCCATGTGGTAATATAGTACATCAGACAGGACGTCCAAATGCTCAATCATTCATTGACCTCAAATATGACTTTTCATCTAAAAGTTGTATAGTATGTAGTAGCAACATCACATGGCAGCTCATTCTAATGTTAGCCTAGAAAAACGTGCGCTATTGAAGTATCTGTGCGAAGTGTGAAAGCTGAATAGTAGCGTGCTAAATAATAAATAAATAAATAAATAGATAAAAGTAATACATCTTTTGAATCTCTAAAGACTCTGTCTATATGTGCGCACTCACAATAACAACAAAACATTGCGCTTTTGTAAAATGATACAAAATACGTCTCGTTTCTGCGAGCTTGATCGTAAAAATTCAAAATTCCGTGTACACTTGGCTTACAAAAATAAACCTATATAGAGTAAAATATCTGCTTGAATGACCCAAATGACCCAATTTATAAAGAAAACGTGAGTGTGTTTGAATGTATGATTTACATTAAATTTAATGTGTGTGCACCCTTCTGAAAAAAAAAAAGTCTGGTTGGCTGGTTTTAGCTGGTAAACCAGGCTGGTTTTAGAGGGGGTTTGACCAGCTAAACCCAGCTACTTCCAGCTTAAACCAGTTTAATAAAACCACTGAAAAACTACATTTTGGATTTTTATTCAATAAGGTGGGCATGCTGTGTTCTGTACTGTATTTTTTACTATAACTGACAGATTCCAGCCAAAAAAAACACAACAAAGAAGTGGGAGCCATTCTTCTGGGATTGGGAAAGGATGGGATTTCCCACCAGTTTTTTCGTGAGATTGGAATGGGATGGGATTTTTTTTTTGAAGTGGGACGGGAGAGGTTTGAAAATCCACTCCTGTGTCACCCTCTAACCCACATCCCTGTAACATTAACCCAGCCCTGCGTCTGATGTAAGCCTCAATCAGAGAGCTTGAGTAACCTTCACCCAACCCAAACTTAACCCTTGACTCTACCACTACTCTGACTGCTAAAAGCCCTCATTCGTCATCTTTGGGTTTCCTCTGTGATACGTCAGCAAGTGGAGCAGATGACTACACGCAGCGATTTCATAAACACGCACAAACACTGAGATGGAGCGAGTGTTATCAGGCAGAGAGATCAGGGCCGTGACGAGAGATGAAAGAGGCGGCGCGTTATTCATGTCGCACCACTGCAAGCTCAACAAGTGTGTGCGGATCTCCATATGGAGCAACTCTTGACTGAGGATTCACTCCAGAAATCTGGAACAGGGTTTGATTGTGGTTGCGACATGGTGGCTCTCAGTTGGATTTGCTTCCAAAAACTGAAATATGTGCCAGTTTACTGTCATATTCTGCCAAAAAGTCTGATATTCACTGATGATCTTATTATCCATTGAGCTTTTACGTAGGAAAGCAGTGCAAGAGTGGAACTGAATCATATGATTCAATTAGGGATTCATTCACAGCTTAGATTTTGGTTAGTGGTCATATTGTGCTTTTTGTCTCTTTTGGACCTAGACAGTGGTGTTTTTAGACACTTAATTGCATGTTAAATGCAGTTAGCTTAACTTTGTGTTTTGACCCACTTAAGTAAGACTTAAGTACATCTTTATATGTATATTGTCTATGAAGTATGTTTAAACTAAAATACACTTTAATGTAATTTCTATTAAACTTTTACAGCATGCCATGCATTTAAATACATATTTTTAATTTGCAGTTTAATACATTTATTTATTATGCGTTATGCCTATAGTCCTAGACTAAAATGTAAGCCTGATCAGTTTCAACTAAAAGAAATTTGCACTGACTGATCTTAAAGTATATCAGTGCCTTTGTTTTGTCTTTAGGTGGACACCAGTAATGTTTTTTTCTAAGGCACTTTTATAAAAAATACTTGAATGTGCTAATTGAGCGATGGCCTACTCCTGGCTTATTCTAAGAAGCCTTGTCTGTGAAACCGGGCCATTCACTTAAAATATGATATCGAATAACACACTGCATTTAAAATATAATCAAGTACTTTACATTAGCTTATATTACTCAACATACAATAAGTGTACTTCTTTAAAACATGACTAAAGATTATTAAAACATTCTAATTTGACATTATTACAAATGTCACTTTTTAAAAGTGTGTTTAGAAACATAGTCATAAAAATATCTCCCTTAAAGTCACTTAAGCAGCCTTTAATTTCATTTATATTATATTATCTGCAAGTCCGGTTTTTCAAAAACATACTTTTCAGATTTGAAGTACACTACAAGCTCAGGGTGGTCAATATGATGTGATGTTGTAATGAAATTTGTCCTTTTGTGTTCCACTGAAAAAAAAAAAAGAAAACACAGCTAATGTTGGAATGACATGCCAGTAAATAATGACAGAATTTTTATGCTCTCGACAACCAATAATTAACAAAGAATGTGGTTAGCGGAAGCCGTGTTTAGTCTCAGTGCAGGTAAACTGGTATTTATTGTAGTCCTATCTGCTTTCACCTTTTATAGCTATGTTGATATTGGTGTTTATGGCTTTTACACATTTGCAACCTTTTTTTTTCTCGGGTCTGGAGTGTTTCAGATCATTGTGTTTTGGTTTTGTCTTGTGTTATAGGTGCTCTCTCACACACAACTTTGACCGCGACCAAAAGTGGGGATTTTGCAGTTCACAAACACGACTGTTCAATGGTAAGAAATCATCTTTTCTTTTTTATTAAAAATGATGTCTGTAAAAAAAATATCTCATCTCTAGTAAATGCTCTCATTTTTATGATTCAGAGGAACCAAATGTTGCCATTGTTGCTAGTTAGATTCAAAATGTGTAATGTTATGTTTGATAAAAAGAAAGTCTAATTAAAACAACCATTGCATGTAATTTAGCATATAACAATGAATATTAATAAATAGCAATATCTGCCAACAAGTATCTCTACAAAAGCATTCTAATATACTAAACATGCCATGTGGAGGTTTTGAGTGCTGATGCAAGTAAATTGTTAAATTAGAAAAAAATAGAGAAAAATACAAATTAGAGAAAATAATTTCTAAAAAAGTAATATTCTGAATATTTTTTTTATAATCATATTTTTATATATTTTATTTTACATTTATTTATATAAATTATTTTTTATATTTATAAAGTTTTAGTAATTTTAATACTTCAGCCTAAACTCATTTCAGTTGCATTGATTATGCAACTGAAATGATTATTTTTTGGTGTGCACTTGTAGTGTGCTTCAAACCTTAAAAGTGTATTTTTAAAAAAAAATACTGTCCTTGCAGCTATAATACTATGAATTAAATAAAAGTCCACTTAAGTGATTTTAAGTGAGTGTTTCTAAAAAACACTTAAGTACAATTTTAAAAAGTGACTTGTAATCATGTCAAATTTAAAGGTTTTTTAAAAGTACATTTGAAATCGTTTAAATATATTTTGTCTTGATTGAAAGAAGTACACTTATTTTGATGTGTTGACTAACATCCTAAAGCACACGTAAAGTACTTGATTATCATTTTAACTGTAGTGTGTTGGTCAATATTGCATTTAAAATGAATATATTTTTTAAATGTACTAAAGTTAATGTATTTTGAATGTACTAAATTACTTCAAAAAACTGCATGGAATTAAACCTTAACTAAACTTTAAGGCCCGGTTTCACAGACAGGGCTTAGACTAAACCAGGATTAGGCCATAGTTCAATTAGGACATTTAAGTCATTTTTATAAACATGCTTGGAAAAAAACAGTACAGGTGTGCATCTTGAGACAAAACAAAGGCACTGATATATTTTAAGATCAATCAGTGCAATTTTGTTTCAGTTGAAACAGCTCAGACTTACATTTTAGTCTAGGACTAGACTTAAGCCTTGTCTGTGAAACTGGGGGAAAGAGTTAAATTCAACAAAAGCATTGCATTAGTCACCCAACTGCTTCATTTTACATCGCCAACAAAGTGATGAAATGTTTAACGTCTGTGGCCAGGAGCGCATAGATTTATGGCAGAAAGTGTGGGTTTACCAGGATGTTTGACTTTCAGAGGGAGCTGTTTATGTCAATGCATAAATGACACACTTTGTTTGTGAGATGCACTCCACCAGACCTCCATGTTTATTTAATAAAAAAGAAAATCTAGTAAAAAAGCAACCATGCATGTTATTTACAGTTCTTAACTAAATAAACAAAGTTAAATAAAGTTATTTTCATACAATGAAATTTTAATACAATAAATAGTAATACATAGCAATATCTGGCAACAAATATCTCTACATAAGCTATTTAATATACGGAAATGCCATGTGGAGTGCTGATGCAAATTAGTTGCTAAATTAGAGACATATAAACATTAAAGAAATATATTTAAAAATATAGTATATTTAAATTTTTTAAATAAATATTTTTTATATATTTTTATAAAAATTGTTTTATATTTATTAAGTTTTAGTAATTTTAACACTTAAACTTAAATAACTTAAAACTTAGATCTAAAATTAAAAAAAAAGATTTTGAAACAATTTTTAATAGTTTAACTTAAAAACAACACTGCATGTTGCATGGAAATGTTGCATTGCATGGAGAAAAAAAACATAACTAAACTGAAACAGTTTTAAAATTAAACTTAAAACTACTCTAACGAAAGAACTTTAGTAGACAAAAGTCATTAAAATCATTGCATTATTCACCCCACTGCTTCATTTTACATTTCCAATAAAGTCACGAAAGGTTTAACATCTGTGGTCAAGAGCGCATTTCTCGCTCGTGGATAGATTTATGGCAGAAAGTGTGGGTTTACCAGGATGTTTGACTTTCAGAGGGAGCTGTTTATGTCAATGCATAAATGACACACTTTGTTTGTGAGATGCACTCCGCCAGACCTCCATGTTTATTTAATAAAAAGAAAATCTAGTAAAAAAGCAACCATGCATGTTATTTACAGTTCTTAACTAAATAAACAAAGTTAAATAAAGTTATTTTCATACAATGAAATTTTAATACAATAAATAGTAATACATAGCAATATCTGGCAACAAATATCTCTACATAAGCTTTTTTAATATACTGAAATGCCATGTGGAGTGCTGATGCAAATTAGTTGCTAAATTAGAGACATATAAACATTAAAGAAATATATTTAAAAATATAGTATATTTAAATTTTTTAAATAAATATTTTTTTATATATTTTTATTTTACATTTATTTATAAAAATTGTTTTATATTTATTAAGTTTTAGTAATTTTAACACTTAAACTTGAATAACTTAAAACTTAGATCTAAAACAGTGTTGTTTTTGACAACCATCTTAGATTTAGTCTTAGTCTTAGTCTTTTGGACTAAAATGCTTCTTAGTTTTAGTCAAATTTTAGTCACTTCTATATGTGATAGTTTTAGTCCAATTTTAGTCGACGAAAAATCAAAAAGGTTTTAGTCTAGTTTTAGTCGACGAAAAGTCAAAAAGGTTTTAGTCTAGTTTTAGTCAAAAAAAGGGAAAAAAGTAGTCTTTTAACAAATTAATGTAGGTCAGTAAATATTTTGCTGTTGCGTAGTGTCACTTATAAGTTCTGAAAATAGCAGATCTATAGTTCAACACAATGTGAGCTTCCGGATCGACTATTTTCACCAATAATTACAATAATGAAAGAATGGTTTTAGAACATAAAAGACAAACAAGGATGGAATGCTAAAACGGCTTGCCATACTAGTATGGCAAAGAGTCTTTAATGCTAAAACGGCTTGCCATAGCGTCAGATACTTTTTAAGTTTTAACTGGCATGCACAATAAGCGGAAATGTCATGCATTTTAAACGTCTGACGGACCACCCACTAACATTTTCGTCTATTCTCGTCTCGTCAACGAAAACTCACACACGTCTCGTCATGTTTTAGTAATCAACGAGCCATTTTTATCTCGTCATCGTCTCGTTATCGTCATGAAAAAAAGTGGCGTCAACGAAATGATTTCGTCATCGTCATCGTTGACGAAAACAACACTGATCTAAAATAAAATAAAAAAGTTTTTGAAACAATTTTTTATAGTTTAACTTAAAAACAACACTGCATGTTGAATGGAAATGTTGCATTGCATGGAAAAAAACATAACTAAACTGAAACAGTTTTAAAATTAAACTTAAAACGAAAGAACTTTAGTAGACAAAAGTCATTAAAATCATTGCATTATTCACCCTACTGCTTCATTTTACATTTCCTATAAAGTCACGAAATGTTTAACATCTGTGGTCAAGAGCGCATTTCTCGCTCGTGGATAGATTTATGGCAGAAAGTGTGGGTTTACCAGGATGTTTGACTTTCAGAGGGAGCTGTTTATGTCAATGCATAAATGACACACTTTGTTTGTGAGACGCGCTCCGCCAGACCTCCATGTTTATAACAGCAGATGTACAGAGTTTGTTTTTGAGCGTGTGCTCTGGTTTAAACACGCTCACGAACGGGCGTCATGCACTGGTGTTTGAAGGGTCACTAGTGGCTCATTTGGTTCTCTAGACAAGACTTTAGATATTTTTTCAAATACAATTTTCGACTTAATTCAATACGCTCTGCTCAGAATGTGCTCTGTGAGTTTGAATGAGCCGAAGTTCTTCTGTACTATATTTGCATGCACTTTTAACGGTTTGCATTTGTTTATGATTGTAAAACCGATAGCGTCTATGACTCAATGACTCCTTGAGGGTTTGTGAAGTGAGTGAACTCAGCTGTACGGTGAATCAGCTCTCCACTCATCATGATAAGCAAGTTTTGCTGTATTTCTCTCTTTTTCTGCTCAGGGTTTTTTCCTTCACGCCGCGGCCCGAGTCTCTGTCGGCAGAACCCGTGTTTGAACGGCGGCGTTTGTACGGCGGCCGCTCACCTCAACTCATTCGATTGCGTTTGTCCTGATGGATTCACCGGAGATCTGTGTGAAAAGAGTGAGTCAAACACACACATATGGATATTTTAATGACAAATACAGTGTGATGATTCATTTGTGGTGTGCTTCAAATCTTAAAAGTGTATTTTTTTTTTAAAACTGTCCTTGCAGCTAAAATAATATTTTTTAAATTAAATAAAAGGCCACTTAAGTGATTTAAAAAGAGTGTTTCTAAAAAAAAACACTTGAGTACACTTTTAAAAAGTGACTTTTGTAATCATGTCAAAGTACATTTTAAATCATTATGTTTAAATAATCTTTTGTCATATTTTAAGGTGTGACACTTCAGGTGAATTAATAAATTAATAATTAATAATAGTTATCACCTTACTTGCCCAGTTAATTGATTACATTGACAACATTTTTTTTTTAAATGTTAGGTTTAAAAATTTACAAATGAGCCATTATTTAATGAAATATGCACTAATTTGCAAACATTTCCAGTACAATAATCTAAACACTGAATGAAGTCAGTTGCAAAATTCTTGTTAATTTTTTTTTTTGACATATTAGAGTCAAATGTTTTTACAGAGTGGATTTTGTGTATCTAATTTTGTCACTTAGAAACAGACAGAAAACAATGTATTTTTTACCATTTTGGGGGAAATAAAATTTTGTATAAAATCAAGCAAATTATATATATTCAAATCCCTCTGTAAAAACCTTCAGAATATAGACAGGAATGAAAATGTAAAGTTTGGTGTGTGTAAGTGCTGCTAAAGTGGAGATTTGTGGCTCATTTTGAGAAATCGGCCTTTAAAAATATGTATTGTAATAGAAATCTATTGACACAAATAGATAAAGTACTATAAAAAGAAACACTTAACAGCATCTTTTGGGTGTTTTCTTTCCTCTAGTCTGAAAAAAAAAACACTTTATGAAACACCAAAAAGCCCAAAATCTCAAACTTGACAGGTGTCGCCCCTTTAAAAAAGTACACTTAGTTTGATGTGTTGACTAACATACTAAAGCACATGTAAAGTACTTGATTATCATTTTAACTGTAGTGTGTTGGTCAATATTGCATTTAAAATGAATATATTTTAAATGCACTAAAGTTAATGTATTTTGAATGTACTAAATGTCTTTAAAACTTTACTATCTATTATAGTTATTAACAAAAGTAGTGTTGGATCTGTTCACATGTCGTCGACTAGCACATGTATTCAAGCTTCATTTTTTTAACGCAGCGTCACAAGTTGGTCTCCATTCATGTGTTGCTCTCTTTTATGTTTTGAAAAGCTCTCATCTTTAACGCTATCACATGTCCTGTGATCCGTGAAAGTTTTGTGCCCTTTATTTTGTCTGCCATCTGATATCTGCTATCAGTCGAGTTCTGATGGGTGGGAAAGTCGGGAGGTTTTGTTCTGATGCTGGAGGTTTGTTTCTGTTTTATAGAGAAGTGCTACGAGCCGCTGCATCTGAAGCACTATGACATCGGAGACTCGTGGGGACGGATCCACCGGCGCTCCGTAGAGCTGTGCACGTGCCTCAGCGGAGGGGTGAGCTGCGAGCGTGCACGTTACACGGGTAAATAAACAACTGACATCTGATCACCTCCAGCTACTACTGCATTCCTGCTGAACATTCTTCTGTCTTTCTGTGTGTGTGTGTTTAGTGTGTTTGAGAAATCACTGTGAAAATGAGGGAATCTGTAGGATGATTGAAGCCACTGGTGAAGAGGTGTGTGGATGTCTGTCTGGATATACTGGACAATACTGTAACATCAGTAAGTACACACACACACACACACACACACACACACAGAGAGAGAGACTCAAACAGGGTCTTTTAAATGGCCAGTAAAAACAAATACCTACTTTTCAGAAAATGCTGGTTAACAACCTCAGGACTTTAAACTACATTTCATATAGGTTTTCTTATTATCTAATTTCTTATTATCTATTTATTACATATGTGACCCTGGACCACAAAACCAGTCATAAGGTTAAATTTTACAAAACTGAGATATATACATACATATATAATAAATAAGCTTTCTATTGATGTATGGTTTGTTAGGATAGGACAATATTTGACTGAGATACATCTATTTGAAATCTGGAATCTGAGGATGCAAAAAAATCAAAAAGACTGAGAAAATCACCTTTAAAGTTGTCCAAATTAGGTTCTTAACAATGCATATTACAAATCAAAAATTACATTTTGATATGTTTACAGAAGGAATTTTACAAAAAATCTTCATGGAACATGAACTTTACTTAATTTCTTAATGATTTTTGGCATAAAAGAAAAATCAAAAATTTTGACCCATACTATGTATTTTTGGCTATTGCTACAAATATACCCCAGCGACTTAAGACTGGTTTTGTGGTCCAGGGTCACATATAAGGATTGTCATGTTTTATATTTCAAATATTTTAATAGTCATTATATAGGTAAAATTTTTTATATATGTGAAATCATATATTCCGGGGTTCAAACGGTTTGAGGCATTTAAGCACATATGAAAAAAGACATTATTTAGGAAGCCTGTAACCACGTAAATCTATGATTTAAAAAAGCATTTTTGGCAAATCCAGTGAATTTACCAAAGAAACATATTGTTTTTGAACATTTAGGACTGTTATAGTGCCAGCTGTGGTCTGATCTCCTTAAAACCTGGCATGTTGGTTTAGAATCACCTGACGCATATCCTCAGCAGGTTTTGTAAAGTTTTGAATTTTCCTTGAGACTTTATCATATTTTGTGTCAATTTGGACAGCCCTCTTTTCTAAACGACCCCGTTATAGCTTTCCAAAGGGTAAATTTCAACATTTTGTGATAATTATTGGCCTAGAGAGTCTAGAGATTTATACTGGAATGTTTCTTCCAGAATTAAGCAAAAAAAACCTAGGACTAGTTCTTCGCAAAAGTAGGTTTTAGACATCTTCTCAATCATTTAACAAACGATTTGATTGACAGCGTGTGATGTACAATCAATTACGCCCTTAAAAAATGCAATGTTTTTGCAGTTTCTTTTCCCTCTTATAGCACCACCAAATGCCAAGCGCCGCAGTTTTTGTCCTGTGACCTCAGATTGAGCTCTTACATAAGTTATCTGAGTTGGGCGGAGATATATAAGTCTGTTCAGGAGCAATAGGCAAAAACCTTTGGGGCCGTGAGTCGAACAGGTCCACCGAGTTTCATTCCGATAGGCCTCTCTTAACCAACAGGTGCTCAAAATTCGTCAGCCAATGCCGGCCATGTTTTCTGAAATAAACAAATGTCTTGTAGGCACTTCCAGCCAAGATCGTGCACACCAGTTTCCATGTTGATAGGACAAATGGTTGCAAAGTTATAGCCATTTTTATATATTTTTTTCTCTTATAGTGCCACCAAATGGCCAAGCTCTGCAATTTTTGTCCTGTGACCTCAGATTTAGCTCTTACATAAATGTTCTGAGTTGGTTGGAGATATCTAATTCCGTTCAGGAGTCATAAGCATTTTACTAAAAGTGGCCCTGCCCCTTTCGAATGTTTTGGTGTCCCTTTGCGAAGGTGAATCGGAAGTTCAACTTTATTTTGATAATTATTGATATTCACTCTCTAGAGAATCTTTCTGCACTGGTTTGGTTCCAATCGGGAGAAAATCCTAGGACTAGTTTGCAAAATTAGTTTTTTCAAAAAATGCGAAATGCCTAAAAATTTCGGCAGGCTCACAATCGAATCTGAGGGATGAATTTCGTCCGGCGTCAGCCAAGGATTCCAACAACAGCACTTGAGCCTGCGACTGGCGGTTTTGGAGTTTTGAGCGGTTTCATACTTTTGATCACTGTAGCGCCCCCATCAGGACAATTGGGGCGGTCCTTGGTCACGTTGTAGGCGGTGTGAGTACTACCATCCCTCCAAGTTTCAAGTCTCTAGGACTTACAGTCTGGTCTGCACCATCAGTTATATATATATATGAGGAGCTTGTTTCCAAAATGCTATAAATGCATTTTAATAGTTTCCATGAATTTTTCATTAATTACATTTTTTTTTAATCTAAACCCTTACATGTTGTTCATAGTCAATTTATCCTGTTTAAATGGTCTGTTGGCTCAGTCTGAACATGTTAAACAATGATTGTTAAATTAGTTTTTTTTTTTTAAATGTTGGTTTATGTCTTTTAAAAAAAAAAGAGAGAACTGCAACATATGACATTAGGTATTCATACTATAAATTAACATAAATCAAGAAGTGTCGATCTCCGAATGCGACTTAATAGTGAGGAGAGTAAAGATGGATAGCTCCTAAAGCATATTTCCATATAAATGCACGGCTATAGATTTTGTTAAGTGATCATGCTTTTTTCATTGGAATTAAAACTTCATGTCATTTGGAGTCCATTCATTCGCATTTGGAGATGGACACTTCTTGACTGGCAAGACAGCCGCAAGCGGAAACCCAAACAGTGAAAGTGAGTTGTTTAAAACCTTTCTTTTTAGTAAACTCTGTGTACACAAACAATGTTCTCAATGCTGGAGTTCATGTGTAGAGACCCAGGCGATACTTCGAGCAAAGTTTCATGGTGTGTCGAGCCTTCTTAGTGTTGTAAAAATATCGATTTTGATGCGCTCAAAGTAATGCCCCTAGTTCTCCCATTCACCGGCCATTGACCACAAAACGAATCACGGTCAATCTCAAAAACGGCTCGTTTGTCGTAATTATGCTTTTAGATATAAGTCTGACTCATTTACAATCCAGAAAACACCCCAGATAGCATTTTGGCGAAAGTTTCCCTTTAACGCGCCACCTGAGTGACGAACCCACTTTTTTGTTGTTTTTTGTGATTTCCTTGTCCAGTTGACGTTTTCCTCTGCAAGGTGTAGGTCTCACTGGCTCATCCAGGCCATCAAAAGTGTTCTTAGAGTTTAAACCACTCATTTTGAAGACTGAGCACAAACATTTCTTGCTTCAGAGCGCAGCCATGTTGGATTGCATTGAACGCTCACCGAATTCTGATTGGTTGAGAGGACAAAAGGTTCACTTCTTATAGCGGTTTGGAAAGGAACTGCATCTTGCAGTCCATTTTAAACAAGCAAATATAGCGATTTGGTATGAAACACTGATGGAGCAGTGAATAGGTTCAGTACACAGCAATGGCATGACAAACTCATTTTTTTTTTTTTATTTGGCATTTATCACGTTTTGGTGACATGGAGGTTATTTGTGCTTTCACAGTTTTTCACAATCACTAGGACACATTTCTCAATACTTAGGTCACTTTTTCTAAGCTCTTCACACGAAGGTACAACAGCATGTGGGCTAAACTTGGCTGATTTATCATTGCTTTGGCACAAAATGCATTCAGTGACTTTGCCTTATAAAATGACATCGATTCCTGTCTCACTCAAACACAAACACCACCAAAACTCAGTGCATCTACAGGCCAGTTTGCACATGTTTGCATACTCTTTTCAAAACTGGTGAATCTGGGCTCAAAACCTAATGCAACACAAACATAAGACGGCAATCTGCTATTTCTACAGTAATACCCTATTGAAATATATTCTGAATAAAATGCTATCAAAACTGTAACCTAAGTATTGTGAAATGTCTCCTAGTGATTGTAAAATCTGTACTACTGTATACAGTGTCATCATCTTTCCTTGTATGTGTTTTGTCAGACCCAGGAGAGCAGTGTTACCGTGATTCAGGCGCTCAGTACCGCGGTGTGGCGAATGTGACCGTCTCGGGGTCGTCCTGCCTGCCGTGGAACTCGGATCTGCTGTTCAATGAGCTGACGGTGGAGACGGTGGACAGCGCCGCCCGCAGGGGCCTCGGGGAACATGCTTTCTGCAGGTGACTGCATGCCTCATCACACTTACTCTTGGGGGAAAGGGGCAAAGGGAAACTGAAAACAGTTTAAAGTAGTTGTAGTATAAGACACATAAGTGTCTTTTACCTCTTTAAGTAATCAGATATATGATTTCCACTCCATAAAATAGGTGGAAAAATCACATAGGTGCATCTTGAGATGACAAGATCACATGCAATACAGTAGCTGCTATACTGCTATAGGTTTTATTAACGTTTTGAAATAGTTTTTATTTTAATTTATTTTCTGTTATACTAGTAATTGTAGGTAATTGTCAGCTGGACTTTCTTGTGTTTTTTCTTCTTCTTTTTTTACTGTTTATATAGTTGCTTTTAATTAATTTTGATTTCCATTTCAGTTTAGTGATTCTAGTACATTTAGTTAAACTAAATAAAAAGGAGAAATAAGTAGTTGAAAATAGCTAAATAATTATCTGAAATAAATGCATTTAAATGTGTGTGTGTGTGTGTGTGTGTGTGTGTGTGTGTGTGTGTGTGTGTGTGTGTGTGTGTCTGTGTGTGTGTGTGTGTGTGTGTGTGTGTGTGTGTGTGTGTGTGTGTGTGTGTGTGTCTGTGTCTGTGTCTGTGTCTGTGTCTGTGTCTGTGTGTGTGTGTGTGTGTGTGTGGTTAAGGTCAAAAGTTTACACCCCCCTTTCACAATCTGTAAATTGTTCATTATTCAATTTTACCAAAATAAGAGGGATCATACAAAATGCATGTTATTGTTTATTTAGTTCTGACCTGGATAAGATATTCCACATAAAAATCTGTTATTATAAAAATGACCCTGTTCAAAAGTTTACATGCCCTTGATTCTTAATACTGTGCTGTTTCCTGAATGATCCACAGCTTTTTTCTTTTGTTTAGTGATAGTTGTTCATGAGTCCCTTGTTTGTCCTGAACAGTTAAACTGCCTGCTGTTCTTCAGAAAAATCCTTCGGGTCTCACAAAATCTTTGGTTCCCTTTCGAGGGAACACACCCTGCGTCCTCTACTCTCCAAAAGCGCCCTCTAGAGGACGCAGTGTCTTGTTCCCTATCTCAGGGAACTATGGTTACATACGTAACCTGAGACGTTTTCCAGCATTATTGTGTATTTGAACCCTTTCCAGCAATGACTATATGATTTTGAGATCCATCTTTTCACACTGAGGACAACTGAGGGACTCATATGCAACTATTACAGAAGGTTCAAACACTCACTGATGCTCCAGAAGAAAAAACATGCGTTAAGAGCCGGGGGTGAAAACTTCTGAACAGAATGGAGATGTGTACATTTTTCTTATTTTGCCTAAATATCATATATTTTTTAAATTTAGTACTGCGCTTCAGAGGCTAGAGAAGATGGTATGTTTCCCAGAAGACAAAATAAGTTAAATTTACCCTGATCTGAGCATGTCCCTCGGTTGTCCTCAGTGTGAAAAGATGGATCCCAAAATCTTACAGTCATTGTTGGAAAGGGTTCAAATACACAAAAATGCTGGAAAACCAAAGAATTTGTGGGACCTGAAGGATATTTCTGAAGGCAGTTTAACTGTTCAGGACAAACAAGGGACTATTGTTTTGTGGAAATCAGGATTATAATGTCTTCAGAATCATTAAAACATATGAAAATGAGCATTTGCACAAAATACTTGTATTTTGGCTCAGAGAAAGTCAGGAATCATATGTTTGTGACGGTTTTCCAGGGAGAATGCAAGACTTTTTCACATCACAAATAGTTATAAAAGCAAAAAATTCTGCAAAATTCAAATCATTTGTGAGAAAGTGTGATTTTCTCAAGCAAAACAGACAATATTTTTTGGAATCAGATCCACAGAATTAATCATAAACATTTACTGGATTGAATGGAGTAGTTGAGTATTGTGTGCACTGATGGTATTGTGTGGTCTGAGATGTTTTCCTGATTTGGCAGGAATCCTGATCAAGATAAGTTGCCGTGGTGTTACACGATGACAGAGCGAGCCGTTTCGTGGGAGTACTGTGACATCAAGCCCTGCTTCAAACCAGCGCGTCAGTAAAAGCACACAAACACAGCAGATCCTACAGCTTCTCCAGAACAATCCTCATGACTCACAATAGTAGTGAACAAGAACCAATGAACGATAACCTTTCCGAAAAAGTTCTCTAGAAATCTCACAGGCTTTCTCAGGCGTGGGAAGGGAACATTTAAACCAGCGTCGCCTGAAGCGCTAGATTTTATTGGTTATGAGCGTTTGACATCATGAGGCAGGATCGTTATGAACATGTAATGGGGTTTATTAAGCGCGTTCAGAGACGCTGCAGCACACGTGTGAAATCTTGTGTACATTAGCGTTCAGAACTTGAAATGAATACTTTCATTTAGCAAGTATGCATTAAAAAGTGACAGAGAAAACATAAGGACAACTTTCTATTCTTCAGAGAATCCTGAAAAATTTAAATAAAAACAACTGTTTTCAGCACTGATAATAATCAGACATGTTTCTGGAGCAGTAAATCAGCATATTACAACGATTTCTGAAGGATCATGCAACACTGACGACTGAAGTAATGATGCTGAAAATTCAGATTTGATCACAGGAATAAATTACATTTTAACAGATATTCACATAGAAAATAGCTATTTCAAATTGTAATAATATTTCAGAATTTTTACTGTAATGTTAATCAAAAAAACAAAACTTTTCACATTTTGAAAGTCTCTTAATACTAAGTCTGAGCAATAGTAAATACTAAAGAGAAGGGTTCCTATAATTTTTCCTATTCGTTACAGTACGTTTTTTTATTTTACTCAGATATTTAATAATTGATTGATTGATTTTAGTTTTTCATTGTTTTTGTTTTAATCTAACATATTTATTACTCATGCATTTTAATTGTTTTGTGTTTATTTTTTATGTAAATTTATTTTTAGTCACTCACTTATTTTAATCAAACAATTTATTTTGTTTTAAACTGATGTTTATTACAGTATATAATTATATTCAATAAATGAGTGACTAAACATAAATAAATAATTAAAATGATTGATTGATTTTAGTGTTTCATTGTTTTGTTTTAGTCTAACATATTTATGACTCATCTGTTTGAATTATTTGTAGTGTATTTATTTTGATCTATTTTTTTTAGTCACTCATTAATTTTAATCAATTTATTTATTCTGTTTTAAACTGATGTTTATTCTTTTATTTATTGTAATATATTTTATTTATTAATATATATATATATATATATATATATATATATAGATCAAAACAAATAAACAAAAATAATTAAAATGCATAAGTATTAAAAATGTTACATTAAAACTTAAATCAATTAATCATTCAATATTTGTGTATTGATATTATTTTATTTTTATTTATTTATTTACTTACTTACCTACTTACTTATGCCCCCCCCCCCTTAGGGAAAATTGTTAAAGGAACAGTGACACATATTATTAAATTGAATTGCTTTTGTTATTGCAGTTGTTATTTTTAAAGAGATAGAATATTCAATATACTTCAGGCAGGTGTATTCAGATTATTTTCATTAAATATCTTCTCTGTTAGTTCAATCAGCCGGCCGCAGAGGTCCCATCATCGCCGTCGCCCCACGTCCGTCCCGTAGTCCCGCCAAGACACCGGTTTGTGGGAAGCGCCACGAGAAGCGGATCAGTCGGGGGCGTATCATGGGCGGGACGTCTGCAATGCCCGGCTCTCACCCCTGGATGGCAGCGCTGTACATCGGAGACGAGTTTTGTGCAGGAACGCTGGTCTCCTCCTGCTGGATCGTGTCGGCCGCTCACTGTTTTCTGCGAAAGTATGTTTATGTGTGTGTATTTCAAGCATTTCTATGGAGTTAATTCTAACTCCATACAACGATATAACTCTTAATATCTCTTTCTTAGTCCGTTGAAGTCGCAGATTCGGGTTGTTCTTGGTCAGCACCCCTTTAACGACACCGGCCCCAACACCAGGACCTTTGCTGTTCAAGACTATATCTTGTACCCACGTTATACCCAATTTGAGCCAACCTTACACGATATCGGTGAGTTTGGACTGCAAAACCGGACATTTTAACATCATTATACATCAGCATTATCATCAGAGTTGGGGGTAACGCATTACAAGTAACACGAGTTACAGAATCACATTTCTTTTTTCAAGTTACTAGTTTAGTAACACATTATATTTCAATATACAAGGTAATATCGGAGTTACTTTTCTAACTTGCCTACTTTTGATTAAAAGATCTCCTGTCCCCATGTTGAGAGAAATTGTGGGCAAAATGTTATTTTAGTTTTAGAATAAATGTGAACATGCATTAATTCATCTCACTCACTAAACAAAAAAAACTGATACAGTATTCCTCAAAATGAATTAAAACAGTGACATGCAGCTTAGAATATGATGCAAACATGCAATAATACAAATATCTTTTATGTATATAATAAATTCCATTTTACCAGCCAGTGTCTTTGCTCCTGACCTTTGATAATCCAATGCACCCATACTAATAAGCAAAAAATGACTGAAAATAAAACTAACATTTGTTTATCTTTTTTATTGCTAAAGAGTGTTGAGCTTTCTTCTTCTGCGGTCTCCAAAGGCAAAGCGCAGTAACTACACATTTGGTCAAAACTGAGTTAAGGCTTAAAATGGGCTTTGTGACAACCGTTTTGTCTTGTGGCGAAGTGTCCTGGTTCAATTTTGTCCCGTTTTGGAGTAACGAGGGTGTCAAAATCGCAGTAACTACAAAATCCAAACTAATACCATATATGGTGTAAAAAGTTTAAAGGCATTTTTCTCAGTTTCAGTGTTGGAGTAGTTACTGCACTTTGCCTTTGTAGGGCAGTGTACAGATATGGATTTATGTTTTTTAAGCCTGAGCCTTTTTGTTGTGAAAGGGCTTCTACATTTGCCAAAAATATAACTTTGTACATAAAAAAAAAAAAACAAGCAAGCTTTAAAATTTTAAAAGTAACACAAAAGTAACGTAACAATTTACTTTCCATAAAAAGTTTTAGGGAGTAACTCAATATTGTAATGCATTATTTTTAAAAGTTACTTTCCCAACACTGATTATCATTATTTGTTACGTTAATATTTTATTTTAGATTATTATTTAGAATTTTACGTAAAGGTTTAGTAATTTAGTTGTGTGTTTTAGTCATTTTTATTCATTTTTTATGGCAGTATAGTATTTATTAATTACCCATTCATTCATTTGACATTTTTGTCAATTTAAATTTAATGTTATAGCTAGAAAATTGCGAAATCACACTAATTCAACTTTTAAACAAACCTTTACTAACAGAGTTGCAAATGTTGCCTCATTTCAGTGAACATTCATTGGTCTTCAATCTTATAACTGGACTTTTCAGAGTTTCAGACCCTGTTTTTCTACTTTATTCATTAAAAGTCCCATGCGTTCAAATGTGGGAGTCTGCAACATGGGTGACTGAACAAAGACTTTTTCAGGCTTCTCAGGAATTATATGTAAAACACACACACAAACACGTGGGCCAGTGTATATCAGACAAGCTTCAACACGCTGAGCAGCACTCATGCTGCCTAAACCACTGCCTATAGCAGGGGTCCCCATACTTTTTTCTGAGAGGGCCACATAATTTTCTTTTCTTTAATGGGGGGCCGGGTAGGATTATAAAAGAAAATACCATGGGCCGGACACAGACAAATGATCGTTTCTTTTCAAGAGATATACAGGTGCATCTCAATAAATTAGAAAGTTCATGTATTTCAGTAATTCAACTCAAATTGTGAAACTTGTGTATTAAATAAAATTAATGCACACAGACTGAAGTAGTTTAAGTCTTTGGTTCTTTTAATTGTGACGATTTGGCTTACATTTAACAAAAACCCACCATTTCACTATCTGAACAAATTAGAATATGGTGACATGTCAATCAGCTAATCAACACAAAAAGTTTTCCTGAGCCGTCAAAATGCTCTCTCAGTTTGGTTCACTAGGCTACACAATCATAGGGAAGACTGCTGATCTGACAGTTGTCCAGAAGACAAGCATTGGCAACCTTCACAATGAGGATAAGCCACAAACATTGATTGCCAAAGAAGCTGGCTGTTCACAGAGTGCTGCATCCAAGCATGTTAACAGAAAGTTGAGTGGAAGGAATAAGTGTAGAAGAAAAAGATGCACAACCAACCGAGAGAACCGCAGCCTAGAGAGGCGTGTCAAGCAAAATCGATACAAGAATCTACTGTGTTTTTTAAATCACACGTCAAACTCTGCCTTCATCATTTTCGACGCTTCCACAGACTTTTCAACTGGGACTGGGGCCACTGGTCTCTCAGCTGAAAAACTTTGGGTAACTGGGAGATGAGTGAAGTCTTGCTTTTGCACCTGTCCCACAAGCAGTGCTAGTTTCACCTCAAATGCTATTGAGTCATTTTGTCAGCGCTCTGAATTTTCTAGCTGGGTCACGCTTCACCTGTTCGATTGCGATGACACCATTCTGTTGGTGAATTTAACAAATAATTAGGCTGTGTTAATAACTAAGGGAAATTTTAGTTTTTTTTTTTTTTTTTACATTTAGTTTAGTTTATTATTACAAGGACAATGCATATTAACATGACAAGTCAAAATATGCCAGAGTTAGCCAAAAGGCTAATTTTCATCTGCAGTCCTAGGCCAGATGTACAACAGGCAACCTAAAAATACAATGCAAATACAACAATTTAATCAAACATAACAAAATATAACATAATACAACAAACCCTACAATTTCCAAAAACAACACAAAAAAATTAATGTTGACATATTTGCATACTAAAAAGCCAAGATTTAAAAGAAGAACGAAATTCATTATAACTATTTAATTCTCTAATTGACATTGGGATGTCATTCCATTCTTTCGAGGCTTTAATCGAGAAGGCAGACTGACTAAAAGCAGTTTAAAAAAAAGTTTGAAAGCCAACCTTTATTATCAAATACCGACATGATATAAGCAAAACATATTTAAATTTTTTCATTTCCTTTTTCAAAATACAGTATGTCTCTGCCATTGTTCAGAGGGCTGGTCCAAATGTGGGGGTGGGCCGCACCTTAGTTTGGGGACCCCTGGCCTATAGTTCCTGACTCCAAAAATCCATAAACAAAGCTCAGTTTTTGTATTTTGCAAAAGATCCATTTGCAAAATCCATTGCTATGCAGCGATAGGTGTGTGAGGTACTGTATGTGTTTGGTGTGTAATAGCAGCCGTTTTTCCAGCTTTAGTGAAGCTGAAGAAGGCGGACGGACGCTGCGCTCTGAAAACGCCGTTCATCAGACCCATCTGTCTGCCGGGGAAAGACATGACGTTTCCTGATCACTCCTGCTGTAAGATCTCAGGCTGGGGTCACATGCACGAGAGTGAGTTTATATTTGATTTCAGTTTTAGGCAACTTAGTAAGATGACTAAAGTTAAACTAGATAAGTAAAGTTCATAAACACACTTCGATGTTGGCTTGACAAAGACTTGATTGTAAGTTTGAATAACTTGAAGTTTGAAGTTTTGACTCTGAGTCAATAAAAAAACGTACTAACATGTTCTAGTGCAGTTTAAACATGTTGCTAGCACGATTTAGCACATTGTTAGCATGCTTTGCATATTTATGGCATGGTTTAGTATTTTTAGCATGATTTAGCATATTGTTAGCATGTTTTTGTATATTTATGGCATGGTTTAGCATTTTTTAGCATGATTTAACATATGTTTTAACATGTTGCTATAATAATTTAGCATGTTATTAACATATTTAAGCATGTCCTTAGCATGCTTTTACATTTTGCTAACACATTTTAACATGTTATAATGATTTAAAATGTGCTAACATGTTTTAGCATGTTGTTAACATGATTTAGCACATTGTTAGCATGTTTTTGTATATTTATGGCATGGTTTAGCATTTTTTAGCATGATTTAACATGTTTTAACATGTTGCTGTAATAATTTAGCATGTTATTAACATATTTTAGCATGTCCTTAGCATGCTTTTACATTTTCCTAACACATTTTAACATGTTATAATGATTTAAAATGTGCTAACATGTTTTAGCATGTTTTTGTATATTTATGGCATGGTTTAACATTTTTTAGCATGATTTAACGTGTTTTAACATGTTGCTATAATAATTTAGCATGTTTTAGCAAATAACATGTTCTTAGAATGATTTAATGTTTAAGCATGTCGCTTACATTATTTATCACATTTTAACATGATTTACCATGTTGCTAACATGTTTTTGCATGTTGCTAGCATAATGTAGCACATTGTTAGCATGCTGCAATTGCATGATTTAACACATTGATAACATGTTTTAGCATTTTGCTATTATGATTTTGTTGTTAGCATGTAACATGTTATTATCATGTTTAGCACCTTGTTGACATGCTTTAACATCTTTAGTTAACATGTTTTAGCATGTTTCTAGTATGGCGTAACATGTTAGCACATCTTAGCACTGTTAGCAATTTTATCATGATTTAACATGTTTTTGCATGTTGCATGCTTTAGCATATTGTTAGCATGATGATAGCATGTTTTGACGTTTTGCTAACATGATTAAACACATTGCTAGGATGATTTAGCATGTTGTTAACATGTTTTAACATTTTCACATTTTACTAGCAAATTTTTACATTTTAGAATGATTTAACATGTTGCTAACACTTTTTTGCATGTTGCATGATTTAGCACATAGCGAACGTTTTAATATGTTTCTAGCATGTTTTAGCATGATGCTAGTATGATGTTAACATTTTTTGTACGTTTTAGCATCATTAGCCAATTTTACATGATTTAACATGTTTTTGCATGTTGCATGATTTAGCACATAACGAACGTTTTAATATGTTTCTAGCATGTTTTAGCATGATGCTAGTATGATGTTAACATTTTTTGTACGTTTTAGCATCATTAGCCAATTTTACATGATTTAACATGTTTTTGCATGTTGCATGATTTAACACATTGCTAACATGTTTTAATGTTCCTAGCATGTTTTAACGTGATGATAGCATGTTTTGACATTTTGCTAACATGATTTAACACATTGCTAACATGATTTAGCACGGTGCTAGTATGATGTAACATTAGCACGTTTTAGCATGATTTAACATGTTTTAACATTTTGCTAACACGTTTTTGCATGTAGCATGTTTCTGTATGTATATGGCATGGTTTAGCATGTTGTAACATATTTAATATGTTTTAGCTCATTGCTAGCATGTTTTACAATGTTCTTGCATGTTAACATGTTGCTAGCATGATTAGCACATTGTTAACATGAATAAGCATGTTTTAACATGTTGTCCTATGGTAGCTGTTAAACTTTTTGTCTTATTGTACACACGTTTTGCAACAGAGCTATTATGTAATAATGCACACCTCAGTGATTGTAAACTTGTGTTTTCAGAGGCGAACTCGTACTCTCCTCTGATGGAGGGAGTGGTGAAGATCATCCCGTTCGATCGGTGCTCGTCTCCAGAAGTCTACGGGACGGAGGTCAGGAGAGGGATGCTGTGTGCAGGAAGTGAGTCCTGTGTGGACGCCTGTCAGGTCAGACGCCAAAACATCTTGTTTTTTTATTCACTTAATTTCGTTGCAGATTTGGACTTAATACAAAAAAAAAAAAATGTTTACTTAAAAAAAAATTACAAATCTAAAGACATTGCAATTGCAAGTTACGAAACATAATTAAACATTTACATTTACGTTGTATAACTTTGTATTATTTCTTTTGCATTTCCTTAGCAAGTTTTAACATGTTGCTAGCTTAATGTAACACGTTGCTAGTGTTTTTTGGTACGTCTAGGGCATAGTTTAGCATGTTAGCAAGTTTTAACATGTTGTTATAATGATTTAGCAGATTGCTAGCATTCTTTAGTACATTTAGGGCATGATTTAGTATGTTAACAAGTTTTAACGTTGTTATAATGACGTTTCTAACATTTTTTGCATGTTGCTAGCATGATTTAGCACATTGTTAGTGTTTTTTAGTATGTTGTTAGATTGATTTAACATGTTGTTAACATGCTTTGCATGTAGCTAGCATGATTAAGCACATTGTTAACATGATTTAGCATGTTGTTAGATTAATTTAGCACATTGCTAATTTTTTTTAGTACATTTAAGGCATAGTTTAGTATGTTAACATGTTTTAACATGTTGTTATAATGATTTAACATGTTGCTAACATGTTTTGCATGTTGCCAGAATGATTTAGCACATTGCTAACATGATTTAGCATATTGCTAGCTTAATTTAGCACATTACTAGCTTAATTTAGCACATTTCTAGCATTTTTTAGTACGTTTAGGGCATAGTTTAGTATGTTAACATGTTTTTACATGTTGTTATAATGATTTTGAATTTCTAAAATGTTTTCTATGTTGCTAGCATGATTTAGCTCATTGCTAACATGATTTAGCATGTTGTTAGCTTAATTTAACACATATCTAGCATTTTGTTATGTTTAGGGCATAGTTTACTATGTTAACATGTTGTTATAATGATTTAACATGTTGCTAACATGTTTTGCATGTTGCTAGCATTAGCACATTGCTAACATGATTTAGAATGTTGCTAGCTTAATTTAGCAGATTGCTAGCGTTCTTTAGTACATTTAGGGCATGTTTAGTCTGTTAGCAAGTTTTAACGTTGTTTTAATGATATTTCTAACATGATTTAGCACATTGCTAGCATTTTTTAGTACGTTTAGGGCATAGTTTAGTATGTTAACATGTTTTTACATGTTGTTATAATGATCTAACATGTTGCTAACATGTTTTGCATGTTGCTAGCATGCTTTAGCATATTGCTAACATGACTTAGCATGTTGCCAGCTTAATTTAGCACATTGCTAGCGTTTTTAGTACGTCTAGGGCATAGTTTTGTATGTTAACGTTCTCACATGGTGCTGATATGTTTGATATGCATGTTTCTAGCATGTTGAACATGTTTTAACTTGTTGTTAACATGTTTTAGCATGTTCTTAGCATGATATGACATAATGCTAACATGTTTTAGCATGTTGCTTACATTATTTATCACAGTTTTAACATGATAGATTTTTTATTTTTTATTGAGTGGTGTAAATGGCATTCCACTCAGATCAGTATTACCTTACAATAATTGAAATGTTTGTAGTGTTTGATCAGATTGTTTCATGTGTGTGTGATTTGTTCAGGGCGACTCGGGCGGTCCGTTAGCGTGTGACTGTGACGGCGTGAGTTTCCTGTATGGGATCATCAGCTGGGGCGACGGATGCGGGCGCTCAGGAAAACCGGGCGTTTACACCCTCGTGCCCAAATATGCAGACTGGATTAACAGCGTCATCAAAAAGTCTAAAAAGAACACACCCCAAAAACCAGCAGTGAACATAACAACGATAGACGTTTGCATTGGGAGTCATTGCCAAACATAACCGTAAAACACAACTGTGACTTTATTATTAATGTATTCATTGTGGCTTTCCATTCCAGTGCTCATGTTACTGTGTAATACTAATGAACCTGTGTTTTATTGCTATTTACGTTAACAAGCAATATGGCGACACGTACACTGGAATGAAAGCGTTATTTAAAGTTTTATATTATTATGTTTTTTTATGCATATACATACATTTTGAATAGAATATTGCTGTGAAATAAATGTGTCTTTAAATCTGCACACACACAAATGTTTTTGACAGTGTTTGGGTGAATCTCATTTTGGAAAGGTCATGTTTTCCTCATAAACCCATGGAAGTGAATGGACAGATGCAGTTTCAATGCAACAGTTTGATGTTAAATCATTGTTTAGCATCATTTGAACAGTTATTTATTCCATTATACTGTATATTATAAGCATAAATAGTGCGTTGAAGGATCTTCTCCACTGAATTTCATTTTAAAACCGGTCTCTGTTGAATTTCTGTTTTTCTGACTGATCTGGAATGGTCAAATAATGCACCATCTATGTATTAATACCTATCATATTTCAACACAAAATTAAAAGACATATGAAATTTGATTTTGCATATCAAGCCTATTTTTTAAGTACTGTACATAGTTTGCTTTATGATTCGTGAGATTTCTTAAATTTATTTGTAATTTAATTACAATTAATTATTATCAAGGATTATTTTCTATTAGATTCTCATTATTGTAGATTCTCATTACTGTAATGTAGTAATGACAATTGTTCAGTTTTTTGATACCTTTTATTTATACACTGCAAAAAATGCTTTTCATACTTAGAATTGTTTGTCTTGTTTCCAGCCAAAATATCTAAAAACTGACTTTTTTTTTTCTGAAAACAAGAAAATATTTTTACTCAACTAAAAAAATCCTCCTTGATTTAGGGGTTTTTGTTTCCAGCCAAAATATCTAAAATATTTTAAATCAAAAATAATTTTCTAGACGAGTAAAAAATATTTTCTTGTGTTCACCAATACAAAAAACAAACAAACAAACAAACAAAAAAGTCAAAATTAAGTACGTTTTTGCTTAAAAAAACGAGCAAAATAATCTGCCAATGGGAAAAAGAAAAATAATGTTGTTTTCTTTTTTGCAATTTTTTTTTCTAAAAACATTTTTTTTTTCTGTAAACATTTTTAAAAAATCTTCGAAAATCTAGAAAAGTCTAGAAAATCCTCCTTGATTTAGGGGTTTTTACATATTTTGGCACAAACAAGACAAACAAATCTTAAGAAAATCATTTTTTGCAGTGTAGAAAATTTTCAAACATAAAAAAAAACATAATGTAAAACAAATGTTAATAAACCAAATGTTATCCTAACACATTTTTTTATAAATAAAGCTTCATTTTCTTTTTTCAACTTTTTTTTTTCTTCTCAATTTGGGGTGAAAATTACCATTTTATTTAATTATTAATTTTTATTTACATTTGTTTAAATGATATTGATATTTGATATTCACCCTTGTATTGCTCAGAAATGTGTGCAAAAATATAAAAATGACACCTTTTAGGTGTAGCAATGTAGGTTCATATACAGGTATTATTAATATTACATTCAGATACTGCATGAATCACAGTTGTTGCATGACAAACATTTGTTTATTTAATAAATTATTTAATAAATTCTGATTTAAAACTTCTCTCCTAAGAGCCCACCAATGTGTGTATTATGATTGACCTAAAATAATTGTTCCGTGGTGGCACACTAACCTTTGCCTGACCTCTGACATATGTGGCCCACCGGTGCACGTGCTTGAGGCAGCGGGGTCGCGCGCTCCGGAGTTATTTTGAAAGTGAGCCGCGCGGGCGCGCGCACGCGCAGCTGTCATGAGGGGAAGATGAGCGATACCGTGATCGCGGAGGGAGCTGTTAAAATCAGAGACGGCAAAAAAGTAGGGAAACCGTGTGTCTGCGCCGAATGTGAGTGTTTGAGAGTCGATGAGTGAACGTGTGTAAAGCTGTGGTTTGGTTTCTGTGTTTGCAGTGGAGGAGCCGCTGGCTGGTTCTGCGCAAACCCTCACCGGTCGCAGGTCAGTTCATCACCAACAGACACTAAACAACACAAACTAACACCATACACACGTGTAAATGACACTAAATCATCTGGTGTTGTAAATGTAACAAATTAAATGTTATGTTTTACTCATTTAACAATACAAGTTTTAGTAATTTTTTAGAATAAAGTATTTCTGTTCTAACAAAAATTAAAGTTAAATATATATTTAGACGTTATATATGTGAAAATATGGCTGCATTGAGGAATAATAGTGTAAAAAAAGTATTGTGACTGTTTAACAGTGTCCATTTTGCTATAAACATTTACTGTTAGAATAATATGTAGCCTATGTTAATGTTATTGACTCGTAAGCCTGATCTTAAAGGGATAGCTCATCAATTTAAAAAAAGCACAAAATAAATATGAACATTAACTACCATATTATGGATTTTTTTTTAAGTAAATGCAATAGTCCATGGGTACCGTCAACTGCTTGGTTACCTGTGTTCTTCAAAATGTTGAACTTTTTTTTTTTCATTGTGGGGTGAACTGTCCCTTTAATTTGCAGTCTACATCAGGGTTCCAAAACTCATACGAATATCATTTACATGAATTTAGTAAAAAATACAACTGAACATTAGCAGAACAAATAAAAGTGACATAAACAGCAAAATAAACCTGCAGCACATGAAGTGTAGTATTACTGCGATGCATACTGGAAATCTGAGTGCATACTGCGGACGTAACATATGCAAATATGTAAATAAGATCAATTATTGTCGTGCTGCATCATAGACTTAAGTGAATTGCAATAAAATAGGTTTATTTTAGATTTAGCAAATATAACCAGATAGTAGTAGCCTGTAAAATACTGTATTATATTATATTATATAATTAAATTGAATAGTAATCAAGTTAGTAAACTTTGGCTGACGTTCTAGCAAGGTTCTCTTAATATCATCATCAAATGTTCTTCCAGTAAAGTTAATAAAATGTTCTTAAAACATTAGGACAAAAAACACCACTCATATATCACTCACAGAACATTGTATTTCTGAAATGTTTTGTTTAAATCTACATTTTTTTTGTTTAAATGTTACAGTTTATTTCTGAACATTCCGAGAATATTCAAAAGTAACGTTCCCAGAATGTTTGCAAAAATTCTAAAATAGAATGTTCCTTTTATGTTTGCATAACAAAAACAGTCATTTTGAAACATTTTTTTTTAAAAACTGGACATTTTGAACGTTCATAAATGGAACATTCAGAAGTAATGTTTTCATAACGCTATAACAAAACATCCTAAGAACATTTTTTGATAGCTGGGATAGAACCAAAAAGCATAACTGTAATGGTGCTATAGAGCAGAATAAAATCAGCCTAACAGAGTTTCTGTGCAGAAACCTAAAACACTATGAAAGTTTCATGGGACATTTTGGATGATGGAGGTTCTTTTGACTTCAGTGCTTGTTTTACACACTGTAATGTTTCAGTCAGCATGAATGAACAGCAATGTTCCCTCTTGAAAGAAGCCACTCTTGTTTCTTCATTATGTATAGGCTATATAATGTAGGATAGGTACAGACTTCACGGACTTTGGATATTGTGTCATGCATTCTGTCGTTCATTCTGGTGGTCAATAATTTGACTGGTCAGGCGTTGCAGGAGTTTCATATAACAGCACTGGAATCTTTCACTGTCCAGTGCAACAACACTCCTCCTTGTATCGCACTGCTTTGCTAAGATATCTTGCGTCTGCTGCAGTGTGTTTGAGTGTGTCAGATCACACAATGTCAGAAAGATGTTTTTACAGCTGTTCACACTACTGTGTGTGTGTGTGTGTGTGTGTGTGTGTGAGAGAGACGTGCTAAAGGTTGTTTGTTTGCTTTTCGTAGTAGCAGGAATCATGTTTTGACCTTTGAGAGGATGTAGGAATTGTTTTTTGGACATCTCCACATACATACATACAGACCTCTTACGTATAGTTTATTGTAGAGCTACAAAACAGTCCTGTGGTATAGCAATGGCACATTATACACTATCATTTAAAAGTTTGGACCAGTATGTTCACCAAGGCTGCATTTATTTGATCAGAAATGCAGTACATTTTGTAATAGCTATTCTAGTTTTCTATGTGAATATATATTACAATTTAATGCTGTGATCAAAGCTGAACTTTCAGCGTCATTACTCCAGTCTTCAGTGTCAAATACACCTTCAGGAATCATTCTAGTATGCTGCTTTGCTGCTCAAGAAACGTTTCTGATTATCTTTGTTGAAAACAGTTGTGCTGCTGTATATTTTTGTTGAAACTGTTCTCACGAGACATATTGGATCTCGTCACATCCCTAGTGTTTTGTTAAAATATTACTACTATTAAATAGAGGTCGCCGATTAATCGGCACCGATAGTTGATTGGTGGTTATCTGCAAAAATTCATGCCGATAGTTTTACGGGGTTGCGTCCGTTCTCATTAAACAGTATGAGAGTGACTTCTAGAGGCGGAATTACCGACAACACTTGCTGTTTGTTTACACTCGTGATACTGCGCGCTGAACAGAGCGGACACTTCAGATGTGGACTTAAAACATCGACAACGAACCGTAGTGCGAAAAGTACTTATTTAGTAACTACTTTGTTGACTAGAACTTAAAGCAGTTTAACATAATGCTGCAACAAAACAAAATGCCAAAAAAAAATGAAGGGGTATGAATACTTTTGCAAGGCACTGTACATACAATATCCATATGATGTAATTAATCCATATGATGCCTTTGTGTAGATGTTTATAGGAGGGCCATCTTTAGCTTGACTGTTGATATGAAATGGTAACACCTCACAATAAGAGTCCATTTGTAGCATTAACTAAGATCGATAAATGCTGTAGAATAGATGTATTGTTTCTTGTTAGTGTGTTAATTTCAACATTTACTGATATTTTTTAAATGTTTAAGTTGCTTTTGCTAACATTAATGAACTATGAACTAACTGTAATGATCAATATATAACTAATATTAGTAAATGTATTCTTTTACAAATGGTTCAGGCCCCTTTTTTAAATAGTAGACCAGTATTTTAGTTTCAGTTCAGTAAAAACTATCGGTTGATTAATCGGTATCGGCAAGTGTATCGGTATCGGTAAAATCCATTTTAAAAATCTTGTGTTCGCCAAATCAAAGTCATGCCTTTGTCGTTGAAGTTAAATGATATTACAGACCTTTCAGACCTTTATGACTGAATGTGAAGGTCAATAAGTCTTATAATATTTCATATAATTTGTCTTTTTATTGTAAGTTTTCATTGGTGAATGTGTGTGTTTGTGTCAGATTGTCTGGTGCTGTATGTGTATAAGGAGCGCGGTGTGAAGGAGAGGAGCAGCGTGACACTGGAGCACATCTGCGGTTTGGAGGCGTGTGTCGGCTCTGACGGTGTTCCCTTCATCCTCTCCATCCTGTGTCTCAGTCAAACCGCTGTGCTCGGCTTTGACAGCAGGGAGGCGCTGCAGAGCTGGGACCTACGGCTGCGTTACTGCCTCGGGGAAGGTCAGAGATCAACATTCAACGCTAAAAATATTCATTAACAATCCACAGTAATAAATTATAAACAGTATTTGTGTCTGTGATAAATCATAATAAATCATTAATCATTTCTATAATAAATCATGCAGTGTGTTTAATATGTAGCTTTATGAGCTCATATTGATTCAAAAACTGCATGGAATAATGAAGTTAATATTTATTATTAATTTAATAATGGAATGGAATAATTATACATTTTAATATTAATAAATTACTTAATTTTCTAGTAGATAATTATTTGACCTAATAAACACTTAAATTTAAAATTAAATTAAATTATCAAAAATATTTCCAAAAAAAAATGTGTCCACAAAACCAGTCATAAGGGTACATTTTTTGAAATTAGGATGTATGCATCACATAAAAGCTGAATAGAATAAGCTTTCCATTGATGTAGGATGTTAGGATAGGACAATATTTGGTTGAGATACAACTATTTGAAAATCTGAGGGTGCAAACAAATCTAAATACTGAGAAAATGCAAAGTTTAAAGCATTTGAAGTTCTTAGCAATGCATATTACTAATCAAAAATGTAGTTTTTATATGTTTACGGAAGGAAATTTGCCAAAAAATTTTCATGGAACAAGATCTTTACTTAATATACTAATGATTTTTGTCATAAAAGAAAAATCTATAATTTTGACCCATACTATGTATTTTTGGCTATTGCTACAAATATACCCCAGCGTCTTAAGACTGGTTTTGTGCTCCAGGGTCACATATGGCACTTAAATTTAATTAGGTGAAAGAATTACAACATCTAAAGCATTCACTTTTAACTACATCTTGATGGTTCATGGACACTTTATGCAGCATTTATGCAAGACATTTGATTCATGTGATGTGCATGCGTTTGAACTCTTTATAGTTGTGAGCAGGAATGTGATGTAGTCAGCTCTCTGTGTGTGTCCGTGTGTCTCTTTGTTTTGATTACGCAAACCCTCATAAATCTGTTTCAAAGATAGTTGCTAACAGGTTTAACCCTGATCATATATTACACACTCAGAGAAAGAGGAGCTGTTACTGTGTAGACGTGATTTATTGCAGTGTGGAGACAATGGCATCAAGATCACTTACTAGAGCTAGTGCTGTTTGCTAAGGGAAGGAAAACTATTGTTCAGTTGTTGGATTAGAAATATAAACAAATTCAATAAGACAAAACACCTAGAATACCTTAGTAACCTGCTAGAAACCACCCAGAATACCTTAGTAACCACCTAGCAACCACCTAGTATACACCCTAGTAACACGGTGGATATTGTGTGAAGCACAACGGTTTGAAAAAATCAGAAAAAGCGCCTGCAAGGAGCTTCGTGATCGCGTGTGATGAATTGCATGCTGCTGCAAAGAAAAAATGTGCATTCTGTATGCAATATCTGTACAAACTGGCCAAATTTTAAAATATAAGTTGTTGTTGTTGTTGTTGTTGTTGTTGTTGTTGTTGTTTTTTTTGGTAACAAAATAACATATATTACAATATATCCACCTCTGAAACCCTCCACCTCCCCAGCTCCACCTGTCTAGACCAAATACATTAACATTGCCATGTCCATTAACATGCTAAAAATATTTCAGTCTATTTAAAGAGATGCATTAAAAATGCATTTGATATATACAGTGATCTTAACATACCTCTTCTATTGTAAATATTTTTCTATATTCATGTTTTTATTATCTGAATAAAATGACCTCTTCCTATTTAATTTCTAAATTAAAATCACTTTTAATATTTTGGAGCATAAAGTAAACATGGCCAAATATGACAATTGCCCTCATATAGGACAAAAAAGAGATACAATTATTACAAAAATAGTAGTTTAATACTGTATCTTGTTATTATTTCTTTGAAACAAATAAAACAAAAATAGTGTTTTATTAAAATATTACTACTATTTAAAATTGTGGGCTTGCTAATTTAAAGTCATGCCTTTGTCATTGAAATTAAATGATATTACAGACCCTTCAGACCTTCATGACTGTATGTGGAGGTCAATAAGTCTTATAATATTACATATAATTTGTCTTCATAGAAAGTCTTCATAGGTGAATGTGTGTGTGGCCAAATTTTGAAATATATGTTTCTTGTTTTTAAGTTGGTACCAAAATAACATATCACAATATATCCACCTCTGAAACCCTCCACCTCCCCAGCTCCACCTGTCTAGACCAAATACATTAACATTGCCATGTCCATTAACATGCTAAATCTAACATTGTGAGTTTTGCACAGCAAAGCACCACTTACATTTCCTTCAGAAAATGTAAACAGGGGCGTCGTAGTTGGGTGAAAAGGGGACTAAATTACCAGGGCCCCAAGTCGGGGGAGGGCCCCTGAGGAGTGAAATTAACTAATGTAAATCAGGGCTCGAAATTGTGACTGTTTTGGTCGCATAAGCTCCCAAAATTAAATTGTTGTGGTGCGACTTTGTTTCATTTCTTTACAAAATTTTCGCTAGCCTAACTACTGCACAGACTGCTGTGAGCTGTTACAGTGATAGGTTCGCCGTTTTCTCTTTTGATTGTGGACAATTAAAAGGTCTCCACAATCTGCTTTTGAAGAAATCTACTATATTTCGAGCTACAGCGTATTCTGTCAGATACAATTCTGGCGCCTCCGTCTCAGTATACTGTACAACGCGGCATACATTCACATCAAATGATAACTCAGCTGCTGAGTTCACTTACGCAGGAACATAATTTCCACTCGGGACACACTTTTCAAAGTCCTGTTGGTGTCCACCCACTTTCAAATGGTTTTGTTAAAGTAATCTCCTGTATTGTAGAATGCACGCTCCACGCCGTTGAGAGTTTCGCACAATTGTTAAAACGAAACCAAAAGCAATTTTATTACCTGAGGTTTAGAGAGCGACTCCCCAATGCGCGCAAATAAGGGTACATAAAATATCTAGGCTGTTATTAGTATGTGGGCTATAATAAGCACTAGTGCTACCAAGGGCACCTTAGCTGAGTCAGTGCACAGGGCCCAGAATTCCCAGCGACACCTCTAAATGTAAATGTCCATGATTGAATGGTACGTGAACATCATAGATGCTGTGTTTGTTTATTCTCTGTCAGTCCACAGTTTCAGCGTATCTGTGCTGCCCGGCACTAAACTGGAAAGTGGCCCAGCGACTCTGCATTTGTGCAACAATGTCCTGGTCATCGCTAAAGACCTGCCGGCCGTCATCATCGGACACTGGGATCTGCTGGACCTGCGGCGGTATGGACCGGTCAACAACGGTTTCGTGTTTGAGGGAGGAACCCGCTGTGGTTACTGTGAGTATAGTCTCAGCCTCAGACGTCACGCCCACGGAACGTTGGCTAAACGTCTGATGCATATGGTACGCTTAACTGGAAACACTTCAGGAATGTCGAAGTCGTGATCTGATTAGTTGAATTTGACCGGATTTCCGGAAGACGCGAGTGTCGCGTTTATTTTCGGTCCGTCGGGAAACAAAGCGCAGACTGATTTACTCGGCGTTTTGCTAAAATGTGCTTATGCAGACACCATTGTTGCTATACACATATGCGACGTTCACGAACAAATTACTGACTTACTGCTTGTTCTCCCTCTTCTTCGTTATCTTTCAATGCTGGTTATTTCAATGACTGACTTGTTGCATGCCAGTCTGTTGTTGTGGGGACATTTCCACGCCCGAAACGTGACGCTGAACGAAACAAACTGTGATTGGTTGTTTGACATGTCGATCAAACGGTCTTATGGGCGGGACTTGGCCAATGAAAGCTGCCATGAGTTCCAGACCTTCAGCCGTCAGTCTGTGAGTATGGCCAGAAAACGAAGAAAAAGTCTCAATATTTGTTTAGCTTTTTGATAAAATGCTATATCAATGAGATAAGGTTTTGCTAGCTATTATGATCCAGTCAGTTAGACGACAGGATCCAGTATGGATGGGACAATAAATCGTTGCAACGTCAATCAAGAAAGGATTCAGCATCGTTTCTGAGATTTCTGAACACATCGTGATTCTTTCTCAAATCGATTCTGAGCTTAGTTTTGAACAGCAGATGGCACTGCTTGCTTTAGAAACAGTCGTGCTCTGCTTGTTTCCAAATCCTTACTCGCACTTGAACCTATCATACCCATTCATACAATTCGAAAAGTTGAAGCGAATTACAAGGGTGCTCACAGTGGGCTGTGTTTACATTAATCTTGTGTCATAAAAGCATTCTGAGCCGAGGTGAAATTGCATGACTCAATTACTGCTCTTTAGCAGCACTCTTTTTCTCAAGGCATCGTGAATTGTCAGATGAAATAATGGATTTTACTTTTTTTTGTCCATTGTTGACTGAAAATACCTTCTTGAAGAACATTTTTTTACTTGCGTTTGAGTGTGTGGCTGAAAACTAGATTAGAGCACCATCTGCTGTTAAAATCTAAGCTAAGAATTGATTCGCGATGCATTCGGAAGATCTCAGAATTGATCCGCAAATCGATTTATCGTCCCATCCCTAGGATCCAGTCTATGTTGCTTAATGACGCATAAAGCTTTAGCATCTTTGGGCCTTGTTTTAGGCTGAGGAAAAAAAATAGAAAAGCACAAAGCTTATTGCTATTATTGGGGGGCTGGCGCACAACAAATATTAAATGCAATTGAAGAAAATAAATATTATTTCCAGGCATACTGTCCCTGAGAGACACATGCTATGATTTCTGCTAATAATCCATCATATATTCAAATCAGTTGCCAGGCCACTGGAAATTCTCCTGGTGTTCCCAATCTGGGCCATTTGCATGTGCAGTACTCTCAAAATATTGTAACTTTAATCTCGTAATTGCTACGACTTAATTCTTATCATTTTGACTTTATTCTCAAAATATTTGGACTTGGTTCTCAGAATTTGTTTTTCTCAAAATATTACAACCCCAATCTTATAATCTTAGATTTTTCTTTAACGTGGCACTAAAATGCCGTTTTACATAATGCTATGCCTTTATTCTCAAAATATTATGGCTTCAATTTTATATTGGTATGACTTTATTCTCGTAATTTTTATTTTATTCTCAAAATATTGTGGCTTTAAACTAGTAATATCATTTTTTATTTGTTTATTGTTTTTGTATTTTATTTACTTTACGCAGCACTAAAACAACATCATAAATCTTGTCTGGGTGTTTAGATGCAGAATGAGAAACACAACAATGTTTAAAAAAATCTGACGTGACGAACTGATGCTGTAAGAAAAAATGTGCATTCTTAATGGCCACATCTGTATTTCAAAATATAAGTTTTTATGTTGGTAACAAAATAACATATCACAATATATATATATTCACCTCTGAAAACCTCCACCTCCCCAGCTCCACCTGTCTAGACCAAATACATTAACATTGCCAGATCCGTTAACATGCTAAAACTATTGCAAAAGTTTTCATGATTGAAATATAGTTATATAGTATTATTTACTGTAATGTATAATATTTTATTGTATCACTCATATTTTCTGATTTTATTACGTTCTTGTTGTGTAAATATACCCTTACTGTGTGTATTAAGATTTCATGAATGCTCACAATTGAGATCAATTGTGACGCTCTGAATGGTTGTTTTATGACAGCATTCAAAACAGCTGATTTGTTTGCTTGCTTTGAATTTAATGTGTGTGTGGTCACAACTGACAGTGTTTTTGTGGTTGTGAAGTCTCCGCCGGGTTTGGGTGGTCTTGTTTGAAGAGTGATGGATGTCTCTGCTCAGTGACCTCCACCTCATCAAACTTCATTAGATTCCTAGAAGGAGCAAGTCAGACATGAATGACAACCTCCTGCAGAACAGACACATGACACAATAACAGCTGGAGGCACTGCATGACATTCAGATAGTATGTGAATAATGTAGTATAAAACACCTTCTTGTGATTATTATTATTATATGAAACTAAAACCATAAAAAAACACTTGAAATGGTGCTTTAGAAACTTGAATTCCTATTCATTTGCATGGAAAAGAGCGACCAGTGCATTATTCAGTTCAGTGTCGTTCTTGATTTGTGTTCCATGGAAGACTGGCAAACATACGGGCTTGCAGTGAGATGAGGCTTTGATTTCATTTGTCATCTGTGTGTGTTTGTGTGCAGGGGCCGGCGTGTTCTTCTTGTCCTGTGCTGAGGGCGAGCAGATCAGTTTTCTCTTTGACTGTATTGTCCGTGGCATTTCCCCGTCCAGAGGCCCGTTTGGACTGAAGCCACTGCTGCCAGGTCAGTGCTGCCGCCAGGACACGTACAGCATGTGTGTCATCACGTCTGTTTAAACCCTCATTTGGGACCAAAATCTGGCTCCAACTCCTAAAGCTTTCAAGCTACATCCAGCAAACTCTGATTAGTCTGTCTGTTTTGATTCTGGTTGCTGAATAACTCGCACGGTCACACATAGTCAAACTATATGCACATTTATTACTTTCTGTATCTGGGATTTAAAAAAAAAACTTTTTTAAATGTACACTTTTTATTGCAATTATGAGTCTAAATTATGTCATAATTTCGAATTTTTATCTTAAGTCATAGTTTTTACTTATCATCTCATAATTTTGACATTTTAAGTCCTAATTTCAACTTTTTATTTCGTAATTATGACTTAAGTCATACTTTTTACTTTTTTATATCATAATTTTGACTTTTGAAGTCATTATTTCAACTTTTTTTATTCCATAATTATGACGTGCAGAGGTCATAATTTCAACTTTTTATCATAATTTTGACTTTTAAAGTCATAATTTAGATTGTATCTCATAATTGTGACCCTGGACCACAAAACCAGTCTTAAGTCGCTGGGGTATATTTGTAGCAATAGCCAAAAATACATTGTATTGGTCAAAAATTATTGATTTTTCTTTTATGCCAAAAATCATTAGGAAATTAAGTAAAGATCATGTTCCATGAAGATTTTTTCTAAATTTTCAATATCAAAATGTAATTTTTGATTAGTAATATGCATTGTTAAGAACTTAATTTGGTCAACTTTAAAGGTGATTTTCTCAGTATTTTGATTTTTTTGCACCCTCAGATTGCAGATTTTCAAATAGATGTATCTCAGCCAAATATTGTCCTATCCTAACGAACCACATATCAACAGAAAGCTTATTTATTGAGTTTTCATATGTATGCATCTCAGTTTTGTAAAATTTAACCTTATGACTGGTTTTGTGGTCCAGGGTCACAATTATGAAAGTCATAATTTCTACTTTTTATCTTGTAATTATGACTTAAGTCATACTTTTAATCTCATAATATGGACTTTTTAAGACATGACTTTTTATCTCATAATTATGAATTTTAAAGTCATAATTTCGACGTTTTATCTCGTAATTATGACTTTTAGAATCATAATTTCGATTTAGTAAGTCGACTTGGTAAGTTTCATAACACACATTTAAGTACACTTTTAAAAAGTATATTTCAGTTTATATTTCAGTTTATTAATAAATTGTGGTCTATGTATTCAGAAGTATTTCAACGATAATAGAAGTAATTATGAAATTACATAGAAAGATGTACTTAAGTCCCACCTAAGTAGGTCAAAATATTTCAAAAGTTATTTTAATTGCATTTGATATCAATTCAAACTATAATACATTTTCATGTAAGTGCAATTAACATACAATTAAATGCAATTAAAATTACATTGAGTTCACACTTAAGTTCTTTATGTTCTTTAAAAGCATATATTTTTCAAAGTATGATAAAGTATGCTTCTTCTTAATAAGGATTTCTGGACTAAAAAGACAGTTTACATTTGTATGTAACGTATGATGATTGACTGATTGACTTGCTTTTCTTACTTTTTTGTCTTGTTTCCAGCCAAAACATCAAACAATTCTTAAATCAAGAAGGATTTTCTAGACAAGTAAAAATTAGGTGAAGAAGTCAAAAGTAGGTGCATTTTTGCTTGAAACAAGCAAAATAATCTGCCAATGAGGTACAAAAAATAATCTTGTTTTTCTGATTGAAAAAATATTTTTTTGCTTACCCCATTTGCAGATTATTTTGCTTGTTCTGGGCAAAAACTCAATTAATTTTGAACTGTTTTTTTTTATTTTTACTCATCTAGAAAATCCTTGATTTTTTTTCTTTTTCTTTTTGATATTTTGGCTGGAAACAAGACAAAAAAATCTAAGTAAGAAAAGCATTTTTTGCAGTGTTGCAATGTGCATGAAAAACAGCAAGTGTGATATTATGAATGCAACATTTTGTTTACGAAATTAAATAACTGGCTTTTATTTTGTCATTGGTCCATTGTGCTACATTAACAACATGTTTTTTCTACAACTAATAGAGTGATATTAGATGTATAAAGCTAAAGGAAATCAATTTAATTTAAATTCTGTCTTTCTCTCTCTCTGAAATTGTACTTTGCTCCCTTTGTAGCCCCATTTTAAAGGCCTGTTATAATTCATGCAAGATCAGCCCTAAGGCTTTTTACTAGGACATTTAAGACCCTATCAAGAGTTTATATATTGGCCCAGCCAATCAGAGAGCTTCACACCTGGCCCTGACCAATCAGAACTCGAGCCTATCTCCTATTCTGAGACGACAGGAGATCAAGGGGTCAAAGTCACAGTTTATATACGCGAGCATTCCTGATGGCTGTAACCTCATCCTCTCGCTCTCGCAGCGCTGTACTCTTAAACTTGCGTCTAACAGCAGGTGCACAACTGAGCTGAAGAAAAATGCCTTGTTCGGTCAGTCTGCTACATCTCAGTTTCGATTCAGTCAGAAAGCTTTTATGGAAAGTGGTAGAAATGAAGTTCCTCAGGATGTTTGTTGATCAGCGGTGGTCAGCGTTTCTCTGGCCGTTTGCCATCTCATCCACATGTCTGCTCTATTAATAGCACTTTAAGTGCTAGACAAACACTGGGGTTCTGCTGTAACCCCTGAACATGTGCTCAGCGTGTCCCTCACTTACTCGTACACTGTGTAACAACTCAGCTTGGACAGAGACAACATCATTAAATGATTTAAAACACTGGTTTTAGTAACATGATCAGTGTTAATGCTGTGATTTTTCTCTAGTCTTCAATCTCAAACCACCGATATGATGCACCAGTTTTAATTTCTACCAACAAAACTACATTAATGGGTTAAATCAGGTAGAAATAGCTCTTTAAGTTAACAGCTGCAGGTCATTACTTTTTACAAACTAAGTTTTTAACAAAATGTACAAAAAACACAATTTGACTTCTAAACACAATGTGGTCACAAGTAGAAATATTAATATGGAAAAACATTTCCGCCACATTAGAGAAAAATGCCTTAAAAAGTTGAAATAATGACCTACTTAAGTAATAATTACGAGTTTAAAAGTCAAAACATGACTTACTAAATTGAAATTATGAATTTAAAAGTCATAAATGCAATATAAAAAGTTGAAATTATGACATACTAAATCAAAATTATGCCTTTTAAAGTTCAAAGTTTGACTTTAGTTACAATTACAAGCTAAAAAGTCAAAATTATAAAATACAAAGTCAAAATTAAGAAATAAAGTCGAAATTATGACTTTACAACGTTTTAAGCCAAATTAATTAATTTTAGAATGTCCCATTTATCATTAGACCACTATCCTGTGACCAGCGTTTATAAAGTCAGTAAGTCAATTTCGACTTGCAATGTCATAATTTCAACTTTTTATTTAGTAATTATGACGTACATAAATCATAATTTAGATTTTTATCTCATAATTATGACTTAAGTCGTAATTTTTGAATTTTCATCTTGTAATTATGACTTAAATCATAGTTTTTACGCTTTATCTCAGAATTTTGACGATTTAAGTCATAATTTCAACTTTTTATCTGATAATTTTGATTTTTTTTCCCCATAAATATGACTTATGAAAATCATAATTTCGACTTTTCATCTTGTAACTATGACTTGTGTCATAGTTTTCACATTTTATCTCATAATTTTGACTTTTTAGCTTGTTATTGTAACTAAAGTCAACTCTTTTAACTTTAAAAGTCATAATTTTGATTTAGTAAGTCATAATTTCAACTTTTTATATTGTATTTATTACTCTTAAATTCATTATTTCAATTTAGTGAGTCATATTTTGACTTTTAAACTCGCAATTATAACTTAAGTCTTAGTTTCTACTTTTTATCTCATAATTTTGACTTTATTTTGAGTTTTTATCATAATTTTGACTTTTGAAGTCATAATTTCGATTTTATCTCAGTCCTAATTTTGACTTTTTATCTTGTAATTATGACTTAAGTCATAGTTTTTTACTTTGTATCTCATACTTTTGACTTTTTAAGTCATAGTTTTGATTTTGTCATAATTTCACCTTTTTATTTTCATAATTCTAACTAAGTCATAATTACATCAAACCTTGGCCTGAAAAAAAAAAAAATTAAAGTTAAATAGAAATTAAAAGGTCAGGCTTCCAGTTTTTTATTGTACACAGTTAATAATAAGTAATGACCTCTGATGCATTTTATTTGCCTAAAATTCCGATTTTTATCAAATGTTAGCAGACCTGGGTTACAAAAACATGGCATTTGACCATCTCTTTTGATAATCATGCAGCTGCAGATCAAATGCTAGCATTCCCATTTAGTTTGTTTCCATGTCATATTCCGAGGCAATAAGTCAGATTTGTGTTTGTTTCTCTCACAGTTGTTTTGATTTGTTCTGTGTCTCAGAGTCCAGCATCAGTGCAGCTTCAGCGCAGGACAGACTGAAGCATGAAGCAGAGGAGCTGGAACGAAGGCTCAGTCTGCTGTCTCACAGCACAGGTACCGTCTCACCTGTATTTCTCAAATTTTCATAATGCCTACCAGTGATGCGCGGGTTGATCCAAAATGAGCGGGTGCCTGCGGTTACGAGTCATCCAAAAATATTTTGAATGATATTCGCGGTCAGTCGGGTCGTTTGAAATAAAGCTGCCAATTAAACCTTTGTAATTTTTATAGTACTAGACACAATTTTCTATGAAATACATAGACCTACACTTTATTGGCTGAATAATATTTACCTTTTGAATGTTGAGCCTTATTAACTGTTGAATAAATGCTGACGCGGGACAAAATGCCTGATTTCCCAACACGTTGAACTGAGCAATGCCATTGTACCATTTTAAAAGGCTACTTCTAAACACATATAGCTCAGTAATATCAGCTTTATGTATTTTCTGAGAGGGGGTGGGATTTTTGTTGGGAAAGTCGGGGAGAGACTCACACTTCGATTAGACTGGATAAACACATGCATCATCTTAATTGTTAAGAAAATGGTATTCCTAATAAATGTCTCGAATATTTTGATTATGTCCAATGCTCCTCTTTCTTTTTGGAATTATTAGACATTTCACTGTCTTTTCAAATGCCTAGGTCTGTTTAATTTCCTTAATTATGAAATTTCTAGCACTATTTTTAAACGTTTATTCAAGCAATAATATATAAATTATCTCATGTGTATGCTTGTTTAAAACCAGGGATTAAAAATGAATTCCAAGTAAAAACAGTATTTTTTCTTTACATTTCCAGAGAGCGAAACAAACTAAGTTAAACATTACTTAATAAATTCAAGGCACTATAATTTCTTTATTCATTTGATACAACTATTATAGCTATACAATTAATAAATAAATAAATAAATATATAATATTATTATTTTGTCATATTCATGATTCCTGAATTTCTATATGAAAATTTCGTTTTGAAGTGCATTCGTTATGTTTGTATAAGAAAATTCGTTAACCTAGCCTATTAAGTTGATTTAATATTCTTGATCATTTTTAGAAGAAGTTAAAAGTTAAGAAAAAAGGAATTAGCTTGTAGTCTATATATATTTAGGGCTATAGGCTAACCTTTTTCTTAACTTTTATTACACTCTAGATCGAAATAAAATAATTCTTGATCATATTTAACATCGGAGAATCACTGACATAATTTAGAGTACTTCGAAAATGAAACTATTTAAATCTGTATAAAGGAAAGACAAAATAAATCACAAGAAGAACAATCTGTATTTTTCTTGTAATCAAGAACATTTCTTTTGACAAAATGACCTAATTAATGCCGAATGATGTTTGACAGTGAACGCATCTGCACCGCATAATCGCTCTAATATTAAACATGCTGGTCAGGAAGCGGGTCTTTTTTTTTTGCGGTCTGAGTTGCGGGCAGGTTACTTGAAAACGTCGATCGGGTTCAGGTTGTTTATACATTGACCCGCGTATCACTGATGCCTATCAAAAGTGCAATCAGGATGAATAATATTGCTTTCTTTCCTGTCCTGGAAGCTTCCAGCTCACGTTTCAGCTCGTCGATGACGGGTGACGACCGCAGCATATCCGGTTCCTCTGACACCTCGGACACGAGCCAATCAGATTGCAGCGTTAGCAATCGCCCTGCGCCATGGAGCGATCTGGTTCTGCCAGGCTCTGCTGAATCGTCTCACCTGCAAACCTCAAGGACAGGATCTCAGGTGGAGGAGAAACTCCAGATCCCGACCGATCCCGCTCGCTCACGGAAACTGAAAGAGTCTGGTAGACAGAACTCATCCGACAGCGGTATTGCAACCGGCAGCCACTCGTCCTATACGGGAAGCTTTTCTTCCTACAGCGGGAGTCTGGATGCTGCTGGGCCGGGAGAGGAATACGGCACGCTGTTAAACCTGCCAGCGCCTGCTGTCCCAGAGAAACGCCTGTGCACATGCTCAACCTGTCCCGTCCACGAATATCAGGTTCCCTCGTCACTGCCGTACCTTTACGACACTCCCCGCAGCCTGCTGGACATCAGCAGACACTGCAGCTTGTCTCAAGATGAGACCGGACTTATAGAGCCCTGTGCGGAATCTCACAGCCAATCAGATTCAGAGCTTGATAAAGGGGAGGAGTCACAGACAAGGGAGGGCTTAATAAAAGGGGAGGAGTCTGCGGGTTTATCCTGTAGTAAAAGCTGCTGTAATTGGGAGACCTGTTCACTTCCTCCTACTGGGATCAAATCGTTCTTCACCACCTGCCCTGTTTGCGGAGGACTCAAGGTACGTACACTAGTCAAGGTTATTATAGTTACCTAAACCTCGTAAACCCTGAAAACTGAAAAAAAAAAAAAAATTGTCATTTGAAATTACGTTAAATTAAATTTGAAAAAGTAATAAAATATATAAATTATTAAAATATTTTTAAAAAATTTAATTGTTTCTCAATAATACTAAAATAACAGTATACTTTAAAACTGAAAAAAAAAAAATGATGAAAACTAAAAATGTAAAAAAATGTCAGCTAGATGCATATTCTAAAACAGTAACTAAAAATTAAATAAAAACTGAAAATAAAAAATGAAAATAATAGATAAACTAAAATAGTATTTCAACGATACTAAAATAACACCACTTTCTGTTTACTTTGTATTTTACAGTAATAAAGAGATAAGGGCTGGTGTATTGAAATAAAATCTTTAAATGAAATACTTTAAAAAGTTAACTAAGATTTTTAAATATTGCAAATGCAACATTTGTACTAAAATAACTTAATAATTTAAATAATTTTGACTTTTGAAGTCAATTTTTTTATCTCATAATTATGACTTAAGTCATAGTTTTGACTTTATTTTGTAATTATGATGTACATGAGTCATAATTTATTTTTATCTTTTTTTTCTTTTTATCTCATACTTTCAACTTTTTATCATAATTATGACTTATGAAAGTCATAATTTTGACTTTTTATCTTGTAATTATTACTTAAGTCATAATTTTGACCTTTTTTGTAATTGTGACTTAAGCCATACTTTTTATCTCATAATTTGGACTTTTCTCATAACTATGAGTTTTAAAGTAATACTTCCAAACTTTGTATCTCATAATTATGACTTAAGTATGTCATCATTTTGACTTTTTAAGGCATGATTTTTTTTTCTTACGTGGAAATGGGCTTCAGAGAGAAATAATTATTAAAAATTGTCTTTAAAAACAATAGCTAAAAATAGCAAAAAAAAACAAAAAAAAAACTTAAAATTAAGATAACAACAGAAAATTAAGAAATAAAAACTAATTTAATAATAAAAAAGAAAATCTATAATAGTTTCTCAATTATTCAAAAATATCAGTACTTAAAAAAAACAAACACTTTCTTTAAAATAAAATTGCTAAAAAATATTTAAAAAATGTCAGCTAGATGCAAATTCTAAATTACTAATAATAAAAATTTATATGAGTACCGAAAATGCAAAAATGCTTTCTATTTATTTGTTCCACAATTAACACAATGTCCGTCATCGCGATATGGCTTAATCCATTAGTCATGTCATGAAGGCTGCATTTTATTTAACTACACGAATGCACTGTGTTTTAAATCTTCACGCCACAGTGATTGTCACAGATGCCTAAAGTATTGCATTTTAAATTAAAATAAAAATTTTCTCAGAACAATCACAATAAGTTTGCAGTTCTGTGGTGTTGGGAAGCTGTGAGGAAACACTGAGCTGCAGTACAAAACTACCTGATGTATAGCTATAAGAAGAGACTCCTTCATTCAGTTCTTCAGTGTGTTGTGGCATTGATTATGGTGTTCGGTAGCAGTTAATCGATGTGCTCTTTGTGTTTGTTAAACAGGGTACTTTTCCACCTCATGCTGCAGGGACTTTACTGCCCGCTGCACCAGGTGAGATTCACACAGCCAATTTATCTGTTTACAACCCACAACCTGCATGACCCATAATGCAATGCTCAGAAGTTAATTTCATGAGTCCTCATGTGGAAAAGAAGTACATTTTCAGCATACTTTTAAAAATAGTACTTTTATAGAAATAATATACTTAAGTGTGAACTTCTTGAACACTTAATTGCATGTTAACTGCAATTAAATTAAAAGTATAGTAATATTGAAAGCAATTAGCTTAACGTTAGCATGCTTGTTTTACTTAAGTAGTGCTTAAGTACATCTTTATATGTAATTTTACAATTACTTCTCTTGTCTTTGAAATTTGGTTGAAGTACTACTGACAAGCATTTATGATCAACTAAAATATACTTTAATGTACTTTCAATAGAAACTTATGCCATGTATTAAAATTAATTTGCAATTGAACATTTGCAATAGTGAATTTTCAGATTATTCATTTAAAGTATATTAACTTGTAATATTGTATATTGTATAACATATATTAAATGTAATATTGAATACCACACTACAGTTAAATTATAATCAAATACTTTACATGTGCTTTAGTATGTTTGTCAACACATCAAAAAAACAATGATTTAAAATGTACTTTTAAGAACCTTAATTTGACATTATAACAAAGGTCAATCTTTAAAAGTGTTAAGAACCTCTTGAAAGTAGCTCTTTAAGTCACTTAAGTGGCTTTTTATTTCATTAATAATATATTATTTGCAAGTACAGGTTTTTCAAATATACTTTTACGATTTTAAGTGTACATTCAATACAATCAAGTGCACTTCTTTTCCACAACTGTCTAGATACCTCCAATATTAGCTAATTTACAGCATATTTTAATATAGTAATATAGATAATAAGTACAGACACACTCTTAAAGCAACAGATGATCATTCAGCCACGCCCACTGCTGATGTCATAGGCCCACACACCAATCAGGAGCCAGCGGAAATCAGAGATTCATCTTTGACCAATCACAATGCACGGAAGCCTTCATCTGAACGCTCACAGACCAATGAGGAGAACCGATCGGACGTCTACGACTCTAGTCTGTCTGATCTCCTGTCACACTACAGTTCTGCTGTGAGATCAGACCGCAGCAGCATCTATGAGGCGATGTCAGCATCCAGACACACGGCTTTGTACGAGAATTGTGTCCAGTGCTGGAGAGGAGAAGGCAGCTGCCGGCTCCTCAGACCTGCTCCTCCATCCAGAGACATGTTTGTCCAGGAACAGAGGAAAAACATCTCAGAGTCTATCTGCTCCTCCACAGTCTCTCTGCAGCGAATACCTGAAGAAGGTAAGAGAGCACCGACCCCCAAACTCTCACGCCGGATTCATCTTGTCTTTAACCCAACTCTCCTCTGAGGACTCAATCTTCTCCTCCTCACTCCAGAAGTCTCTGTCTAATCGTATTAATAATGACCTTTCTTCTTCTTCTGCCTGCAAACCCATCTGTGTTGTTTTTTCCCGTTTCTGAGAAGGTTTGGATGGGTAAAGATCCTCAAGGACTTGAAAACGAGTTTGATGCATGGTTATTTCCAAGTGTGTCTTATTTCCGAGCCTTTTATTTGCAAAAATTGCATTTCAACAAAATACAACATGTTTTTAGACACTTTCTAAACAAAATCTTCAATCTATCATTTTTCACAACAGAAGAAAAGATTGCTTAATACTTTTTAAACCTGGTGTAGGAGAATATACACTTTGAATTGAAAGCTGATATATAGTGCATCACTTACGTGTTTGTTTCTGTCTTTGTTCAGATAACAGAGAGAGAATATGGGCAGAGAAAGGAAGAACAGATCCTGCCTATGAAGTAATGGACAGTCGATCATCAGACAGGAACCCAGAGGTGACATTTTGAATTACAGTTAATGGAATTGTGCAAAAAAAAAATACAGCACTAAAATTAATGCAACCCAACACAGCAGTCACATTTATCAAGTTTTGCTCTCCAGTCCCCCATTTAACTCTGGGTGATAGAAACTGTTCTCACTGGGCCTGTCCTTGCTACTCAGCATGTGCTCAAGCAAATTACTGCTGCGATAATGAACCCACCTACTCAAAAGTGTGCTTCCCATCTTCATCACAACACAAATGTCAGTTCCCTGCTACCACACAAGAAAAAAGACTTTCCCATTCTCGATTTCAGACACCTGAGTCATGCCCAAAGGAAACACCCTTTCAGGATGTTAACTCTGAAGCAGATTCTTGTGCAAAAATGGTATGCCCATGGAACTGTTGGGGCTGTGGATCTGAAAGATGCTTCCTTTTACATTACAGACTTCTTGAGATTTGCCTTTCGGACTGTCTTTGGCCCCTCGCACTTATACAAAGTGAATGGACACAGCTCTTTCCCCTTTGAGGCAGATGGGAATCCACATTACAAACTCAGCAATTGGCTTGTGTTTGCCAGATTGGAGCAGGAACTTCTTGCTCACAGGGTATTTCTGCTCAGCCTCCTGGAGCAGCCTGGGCTCAAAATTAATTTAGCCAAAAGCTGTCTCCTAGCCTAGCTCATCTTCCTGGGAACAGTTATCGATTCGGCTTGGATGCAGGCCTGGCTTGTGCCAAAACCCTCACTGACAATTCACCGGCTAACATTGTTGTTCACATTGGGGTCTTCTCGACCTCTCCAAGTTTTCCAGAGAATGCTCGGCATCATGTCGGCCACATCCTCAGTGATTCCCCTGGACCTGCTTCAAATGTGGCCCCTCCAATTCTGGCTCAAAGCCTGTGCACCATCTCATGCTTGGTGCCTGGGATGTTTTAGCCTCAAAGTGACCTGCAGCAGCATAAGAGTTTTGGCCCCTTAGAAACCCTTGTAAAAGACAGGTGTTTCATTGGGACTGACCTCCAGAAAGGTTGGCGTTTGGTTCTTGTTCCAGCCTGGAAGAACAGCTGCACATCAATTGGCTTGAGATTATAGTGTTTTTTCTGGCCCTAAAACTTTCCTACTAGCCTTAAAGGGGTACCACAACCTTGTCCATTTGGACAACATGTCGGTGCTGGCCTTTATAAATCACCATCATGGTTTTAGGTCACGCTCCCATACAGGATGGCGAGAAGCTTCCTTCTATGAGCACATTGCAACCTGCGTTTACTCAGGGCAGTTCATGTGCCAGGCAAACTGAACCAAGGAGCGGACATGCATCTCCAGGAGAATACTATACTACATCCACAAGAGATTTAGATGATTTGTTGTTCTTTGAGAGGACAACTCTTATTGCCCAACTTATTTCTCAAAAGTAGTGTGATGCTCTGGCTCACAATTGGCCCAGTGCTTGCCCTTATGCCATCCCTCTGATTCCCCTGTTTCCTCAAGTCATCAGGCGAAATAAGTCAGATGCTTGGTCCTCCTGGTGGCCCCACTCTTGAGGAACTAGATGTGGTTCCCCAAGTTGATTCAGCTGCTGTCAGCAGCCCCTTGGCCAATCACTCTGAGGAAAGACCTCCTCTCCCAAACGAGAGGCACGATCTGGCATCCCTAGCCCAAGCTGTGGAGCCTTCATGTTTGGCCACTCGATGGGAGTGTTTAGAGCTCTCTGCAAGGGTAACTAACACCACTTTGGAGCCAACCTTGTCTATGAGATGCCTCTGCTCCCATAAGTGGTCTTTGTTTTTTGTGTCCAGTCCAGAATAAAGACCTGTCCTCATGTGACGTATCATTCTTTGTAACCTTTCTGTGAGAGCTGCTGAATAAGACACGCACCCCGTCAATGCTTAAAGTATATGTGGCAGCCTTAGTGGCAAGTCACGCTCTCGTGGCTGCCCAGTCAGTCGGCAAAAACAACCATGGCATTAAATCCGATGCTCAGAGTAAATCCACCTCGTCCTCATACTGTGCACTTATTAACGGTCCTCAGGACTCTTTGAGGTTCACCCTTTGAGCCACTCTAGTCGACCAACTAACGCTCCTAACACTTAAGATCACCTTTCTTTTGGCTTTAGAGTTGGTCAATGAGTAGGTGATGTCCAAGCACTCTGTCAGCAAATCCTGCCTTGAGTATAGGCCTAACAACTGTAAAGTTGTCCTCAAACCAAGGTCCTCAAGGTCCTAATTTATTCTGCCTGGTTCAGGCACTGAGAGTTTACACAGAGCACTCTAGCCCCTTTAGGCAACCAGAGCAGCTTTTTGTATGCTTTGGAAGCTGCTCTAAAAGGTTGCCAGTTATGAAGTTGCTATCCCACTGGATAGTAGATGCTATAGCCCCACTTGACTCAATGACCTATTGGAGTGAGGGCCCACTCCACCAGAAAAGAGGTCTCCTCCTGGGCTTGGTGCAGCCGAGTTTCAGTTAGTCATATTCAATTATATATGTAAAAAAATTACTTTAATATGCCTGCCTGTCTGTCTTCTGTCATCAGTCAGTGTGACAATCAGCCACTTAGAAAGCTGTAATTGCTGTTGGGATAGTTACTTGAACAGTGCTGTAACAGCACAACCTAGTGGTTATTTACACACAAAATATAAGGAGAAAATGCTTAGAACTTTTTTTCTTATTTGGTCTAAAGTCATTAATTAATAGTATTTGATAAAAAAATATATATATATTATATTAGCCTAATTGTGATTTTTTTTTTTTATTGCATGCAAAGTAAAACAAAAGCATTTAGATTTTGTCCCTCATTTAAAAGATAGAGCAGTTAAATGCAGCTGAATGCCACACACAGTATGTGCTATTGAGAGTCGCTTGTGTGAAAACTGCATTTGTAACACATAAAGGCTTTATTGTCTGTCTCTATATGTGTCTCATAATCCAAAGCACTTAGAGTGAAACCGTGCTGAACCTGTATGAACAGGTTACACAATCAACCGGTGAGGACATGTTGCTTTTTAAGCAGGAATCAGGGTAATTAAAGGTGTGTTTTCCTTGGATAAACGTCTCTCTCTCTCTCTTGATCTCTGTCAGGAGGAGCGCAGCAGGTACGAGCTTATGACAGGTTCACAGAAGATTTCTCCTCATCTGACTGAAGGTAAACTCAGATCTGTGTTTCTGTCATTTCTATCAAACACTGGTTTGGGTGGTTTATGGGCACACAGATTTGTATAATGACAAAGGTATGACAGGTATTACAGTGTGAATGTTGTTAATGAGGACACTGCCTATGTCCCCGTGACTCAAAAGCTTAAAATACATACTAAATGGTGTTTATTTTTTTTATGTATTTTTTTTTTTTTTTTTTTGAAAATTTAAAAATTCACAAATATTTATTTTAGGGGTAGGGTTAATGCACTGCTATAGAAAATACAATTTGTACAGTAGAAAAACCGTTACGTCTATGGAGAGTCCCCATAAACCACCAATATCAATGTGTGTGTGTTTTTGTGATTTCTGTGCTGTTTAATGTGAGTGTGTGTTTTCTGTTTTGTTTAGCTTTGACGGACAGACTCAGAGGAGACACAGTGACATATGTAAATATTCCCACAAGCCCCACGTCCAAAAAACAGCTGCATTACATGGAACTGGAACTGCAGGAGTCCAGCGCTGCCATCAGAGGTGCACAACATGCCACTAATAATGAAAATATATATGCATCATACATAGCTATGATTAGCTACTAGGGCTGGTCCAAATACCATTTTTTGACCTTCTAATTTTTGGTAACACCGAATATTCGAAGCTTCGGAGGGAGGGGGCTGAACATATTCTCTCTAATAAAGGCAGGAATCTCTGTATGTCTGTCTGTTTGCATTTTTATTTTGTCGAGAACTGTCTCTGTGTCCATGCCGCAGTCTCCTCTTCTTCATTCATATTCAGGCAGGAATGAGAACCCTTCCGCAGGGGGTGCCAGGTGTTTGAAAAAAAAAAAAGAAAATTTGAATCTCAAAATTTAAAATCGAATGCAAACCCACCGAAGAAATATTCAAATTATCGAATATTCTGGTCCAGCCCTATTAGTTACTAAGGTTATTAAGTTAAACTAAGTCACACAAGTCATTTACAAAGATACAATCCATCTGACAAAAATAGATTTAAGTATAAATACATAATACATAAATATAATAATAAATATGCCACTCACTTTGATGCAGCTACAAACATCTGAAAATACCAATTTTGACTATATAGTGTTTACTATTATTTATGATATATATATATATATATATATATATATATATATATATATATGTATGTGTGTGTGTGTGTGTGTGTTAATATTCAAAAAAGGCAGGTTTTATTATGATTTAGTATATTATTACTAAGTATTTTTATACTGAAATGTCCAATAAAAGATATGCAGAATTAAGCAGATAAGCAGTTTGTGGTTGGTAAGACTTTTTTTATATTTTTGTTTTTGTTTCTTCTGCTTACCAAGGCTCAATTTAAGATTAAAAATACAGTAACAACAGTAATATTAAGTAATATTATTACAATTTTAAACAGCGGTTTTCTATGTGAATATATATTAAAATGTAATTGATTTCTGTGATCAACATTCGAGTTTTCAGTATCATTGCTCCAACAGAAACATTTTGGATTATTATAAAGGTTGAAGACAGTTGTGGGGCCCACAAATGCAGTGGAAACTGATGCATTTTATTTTTCAGGATTCACAGATGAAGAGAAAGTTGAAAAGAACAGCATTTATATAAAATAGAAATCATTTGTAACATTATGAATGTATTTAGACTTTCTCAGGCCATCAGTGATGCTTGTTTTCATGAACATTTCTTGCTTGTGTTTATGTCTGTAGGCAAAAGCTCCAGCAAATATGCTCAGATTGACATCACAGCGACAGAGGCGGCTCACAGAGCGGGTTCTCAGCATGCACTGGGGCGAGAGGAAGGCCTACAGAGACTGGAACAACAGAGGAGACGACGAGGGCTTCCTCACGCTGAAGAGAGATCGACTCTTCTCTGGACAAACTGACCAAAACACTTGCATCAGCCGAGGCAGTAAAGAACAGAATGTAGTGTCTAGTATAGTGTAGTAGTTTATGCAGTATAGTACAGTGTCTAGAGTCTCGTTTCCTCATGTGGAATTCACTATGTAGTGAATGAGTGTACATGTTGAACACAGCATATACACAAATGTTTGAAATACATTCATATATATTCACGTCACACCGAGAGATAACACATGTCTGTCATGCTTAGACAAACCTGTTAAACAAATTCAGTGTACAGTAAGCCTTTGATATCCGTGTTCTCATGTTAAATATTGTGTGCAAAGCACAGAACCAGAAATGCATTTTTTATTTATTTTTTAAATTCATTTTAAAATGCTGAATACTGCTTTCAAGTTGCATTTGTATGAAATAGGCTGCATTTGCGTAGCCTTTTTAGTCTTTTTATTAACCATTTTTACATTAAACGGCTGATTTTGTATTTTGCACATTACAGGGCTTTATTTTCTCATTTTCTTTTCAGCATTGAAGGAAGTGAATATCCTATGTGTTTATTATTATTTGTAATGTAGTCATTTAGTCATATATTGTGATTGCAGTTTGAACTGTGATATGTTAACAGTCTCATACTGATGCTGCTAGATATATGTTGATGTATTAATCATTTAACTATAAAGTAACTTCACACAAAACAGCTTTTTCATAGTGTTTTTTTAGATTAGTGGAAAGACCACAAAAGGTTTTTTGACAAAATTTGGGATTTTTTTTTAATCATAAAGTCTTTATTATTAGGGCCCGAGCACCGATGGTCTGAGTACCCTATTGGAATTGCTCCGTTTATTATTATTATTCTCTAAATGAATTGCATTTTTGAGGGCCTAAACATGCTCAAAAACTCAGAAGTGGCGAAAATGTACGTCTGATATGGGTTGCAGAAGTGGGTGTGGCAAAATGGCTCGATAGCGCCACCTTTACACGTTCATCTGTGTGCGCTTTCAGCTGTGATTCACGTACATGCACGAAAATCGGTACACTCATGTAACACACCAATACCTACAAAAAAAATCCTAAACACAACAGGAAGTCAGTTATTTAATTTTCTCAGCAAATTTGGTCATTTTTGCCATTTTCAGGCGTCCTACTTGAACGAACTCCTCCTAGAGATTTATTCCGTTCAACACCAAATTTGGTGAGTCTAATCTAAAGCCCTTTGTGACGTTAAGTTGCGAAGATCTAGAGTTTTCGTCAGAGGGCGTGTCTGTGGCGGCCCTGACAAATTTCGATGTTTCGCCATGAAACAGGAAGTTGCTACAGTATAACTCAGGCATACAATGTCCGATCTGCCCTAAACTTGACATGTGTGATAACACTCCTGACCTGAAGACATCTACATGTCCATATTCAGTTATAGTCATAGCGCCACCTGCTGGCAACAGGAAATTACATGCTTTACGCTGCAACAAACTCCTCCTTGAGATTTAAACAGATCAACACCAAATTTGGTCAGTCTAATATAAAGGCCTTGGTGATGTTAAATTGCGAAGGTCTTGAGTTTTCGTTGAAGGGCGTGTCCGTGGCGGCCTGACAAATTTCGATGTTTCGCCATTGATATAAAACTTGTTGTAACTCAGCCGTTAAATGTCTGACCTGCCTTAAACTTCACATGTTCGATAAGAGTCCTGGCCTGAACACATCTGAAGGCCAATATTCTATTAATCATAGCGCCACCTGTTGGCAACAAGAAATGATTTGTAACAAACTCCTAGAGATTTAATGATATCAACATTATATTTGATCAGTCTAATCTCAAGGTCTTAGTGATGTTAAATTGCGAAGATCTTGAGTTTTCGTTAAAGGGCGTGTCTGTGGCGGTGTGACAAAGTTTGATGTTTCGCCATAGACATAGAAGTTGTTATAACTCAGCCATAAAATGTCCGATATGCCTCAAAATTCTCAGGTTTTTCTCAGTCCTGGCCTGAAGACACCTAAAGGCCAATATTCAGATATTATCATAGCGCCAACTGTTGGCAGCAGGATATATCATATCTTTCACTAACTCAAACATACCAAGGTCAATCTGCACCAAACTTCATGTGTTTGATAATAGTGCTGGCCTGAACACATCTACATGCCAATAATCAGTTATAGGCATAGCGCCACCAGCTGGCAGCAGGAAGTTTGGCACATTTAAATGACTTTGACATATTTCTCCTGTATTTACTGTATTAAAAGCATACTGCCCACCGTTTGCTGTTTTCCTAATGCTACTGGTTGGCGGTGAGCCCGGGTGCGAGGGCCCTTTCATCGCTGCTTGCAGCTTTAATTTGTAATTGTGATCTTTTTCTTCTTGTTGAGTAGTATTTCACTCTGAAATATGTCAGTTTAAAAAAAATGAAAGTAAACCGGTTTGCAGTTGTTTCTTTAATGTGTTCTACTGCCATTAACAGCTTGTTGAAAGCAACACAGTGTCTGATTTCCTCAAACGTGGCAAAATGACTAACACATCAATCTGGTGTTTTGCTTTTGCAGCATATTCAATATTCCTTTATTAAATGCCTGTCTGTTCTGGTTCAGTGAATATTGTAGCACATACAGTCTGAGATCACAGTGCTGACAAACACTGAATATAAATTGATAAGCATGTGCATTATAGACCAAACTACCCTTGTGAAAAAAAGTACACTTTAGCATACTTAAAAAGACGACTTGTTATGGAAATAGTACAGTATACTTAAAACTTATTTAGACACTTGATTGCATGTAAATTGCAATTAGATGCAAATGTATTATCATTTAAATTTATATGAAATGCAATTTGTGACTTTTTGACTGTGTAATTTCATACTTATTTTGATTGTTTTTGAAATGTGGTTTAAATTCCGCTGAATGTTCTGAAAAGCATTTATGATAAACTAAAATATTTGTTTAAAATTTGTCATATCTAGTGAAACTTGTATTTGTTGTAATAAAGTTGCAATTTATTACATTTAAATTATTTACAGGTAAATATCAAATAACACTACAGTTATAATGATAATCAAGTACATGTGTTTTAGTATTATAGTCAATGCATCAAAATAAGCGTACTTCTTTTAAGGGGAGACACTGTTTTTTTTCATGCACCTGTCAAGTTTGAGATTTTTGCTTTTTGCTTTTTCAGACTAGTGGAAAGAAAACACCCAAAAACAGTGTTAAGTGTTTCTTTTATGGCACTTTATCTATTTGTGTCAATAGATTTCAATTACAATACATATTTTTAAAGGCTATTTTCTCAAAATGAGTTTTTTCTCCTTCACTGAGCCTTTCTCCACTTCAGTAGAACTTACACACGCCAAACTTTACATCTATATTCTGAAGGTTTTTACAGAGTGATATGTTCATATATAATTTGCTTGACTTTATACATTGTATTCCCCCAAAAATGCTAAAAAAATAGTGTTTCCTGATGTTTTTTTTTTTTTCGAAATTATGTCGTGACGAAATGAGATTACCTAAAATTACCTCTGTAAAAAAACTTTTGACTCTGACTTCATCCAGTGTTTAGATTGTGTTTTACTAGAAATGCAAATGTGTGCATATTTCATTAAATAATGGCTCATTTGTATATTTAAACATAACATTTTAGAAACTTGTAATACAAAAAATGTTTGCAATTATCAAAGTAATCAATCAACTGGGTAAGTAAGATGATAACTATTAGTTCATTTGTTTACACTATTCATCTCTGGCTTTAAGCACAACAAAATATTATTGGAACATGTTGTAAAATGTACTTTAAAGCCAAACTTTTAAGTGGACATCATTACAAATGCCTTTTTTTTTTAAGTTTGCTTAAGTGTGTTTTGAAACAGTCGTGAATTGTCTCTCTTTAAGTCACACAAGTGGTATTGTATTTCATTATTTACATATTCCTAACTATATCTGACTCACATTGAACTCATAATAAAAACAGTAATGAATAGACATAATTACTCAATAGCGTACTAAAATAAGTACTACAGCTTATAACCTCCTAAACAATCTGCTGCAGTTCTGTTTCACAGTCGCCAGAGGGCAGTGTGTGTAACAAGCATATTATCTCATATTTCTAGCTGTGATCTGTTAATCATTATATAACGTTTAATTATTTATTAATGAAAGTTAGGCTATTATAAAGTGTTACCGATATCCCAGAGTAATGCAAACGAGAGTTTAGACAAATACATCTAATGGAGATGAAGAAAAATAATCTTAATTTCAAAACAACGTATGCCATAAAAAAAAAAATCAAAATCTTTAATGCATTTATTCAGTTTATTACAAATCATAATTTGTTATTCTTTGATGAAAATATAAGGATGTTAATCATAATAGATTGTTGATGATATTTGATAAACGTGTGATGCTGTTAAATCTCAGAAGGTGTGAGAAATAAACAATAGCTATTGGTTTGGTTTGATTTGATTGCTGTTATTATATGAAACTTAAATCATAAAATCACTATTGTTGTAAAAACTTCTGTATGTAATAACGTTGCTGTTGCACCAGGCGGCGCCAAAGTATTACATTCATTTAAGTAGCTATTACCTAATTTAACCCTAAAGAGCCCACATTAGTACCTAAAGGGTACATATGTGACCTTGGCTTGGACCACAAAACCAGTCATAAAGGTCAGTTTTTTTTTTTTTAATTGGGCTTTATACATTATTTGAAAGCGGATAATGCAAACAAGCTTTCCATTGATGTATGGCTTGTTAGGATTCAAGTTGTCCAAATGAAGTTCTTAGCAATGCATATTACTAATAAAAAATTAAGTTTTGATATATTTATGGTAGGAAATTTACAAAATATCTTCATGGAGCATAATCTTCTTTAAATTTGCTAGAGACTTTTGGCATAAGAGAAAAATTGATCATTTTGACCCATGCAATGTATTTTTGGCTATTGCTACAAATATAACCCGTGCTACTTGTGCACTGTTTAAATATCCACAAACTAAGCACCAAGTTAGATTAATTAAAGACTGCATTTTATTTAAAGCAATACAAAATAAATACAAACAAAAATAAATAAATAAATGAAAACATATTTGAAAAGGTGTATTCAGTAGTTTGATGCTATTTCAAAAGTTTTAGAAGTAAAGAAACACGTGTTTTTAAGGAAGAGTCTGTACTCATAATGTTTTCTTTTTATTATTATTATTATTATTTTTTTATTTAACTGAATGCCACAAGAACAAGACGTATTACATATATGCCAAATTAACATTAGCTGCCAGAGAAACAGAATAAACGAAAACAGAAAAAAGAAAGAAAGAAAATATTCATACATGTCAATGCTTTCAGTTTCAATTACATATTTTCAGTGTTTTTTTATTGTTTGTTTGTTTGTTATTCATAAAATTAGAAAAAATTGGATTACATTGAGCCCACTTTTTCTTATGTATATGGAATTTTCCTAACACAATAAAAGAAAAACAAAAGCATGCACATCAGTCTCAAATGAGTGCTTGACTAAAAAACAACAAGTAGAAGAATTACGTGTAAAGTCGGCATCACCAAATCTCCAAGAATATCAAAAATTTAATAATAAAAAATTTTAAAAAAGCTATGCGAAAGTTTTTAAATACAATTTTTGATATTTTTGGAGCTTTGAAAAAAAAATTTTGAAAATTTTTTTTTGAAAAAAGCTTTTTGCAAAAAAATGTCTACTATGTTGTTCTTCACAATTCAGGCAGCTTTTACCATAACAGTGTGATACTCTTCAAAACAGAAGCCAAATTAGATTTTCAGTTCATTTTTATGGTTTTAAGATCTACACTGAAAAAGGATTTTGAAAAATTGTATTTCACTCAGAAATTCTTGTTAAATTTCACAAACCATTATAAATAAATGACATCTAACACACTGAATTGAACATGAAATATTAAATGTGAAGTAGAAAAAATATACTCCAATAATCTTAGTTTTATTAAAAAAAAAAAAACTACAACAACAACATATAAATACAAACATATATTTATTCGCTGGCTACATGTAATATTTTGTTAATCTGTTGGTGTTACAAATTATATTTATTTATTTATTTATTTATTATTATTAAAAATAACTAAAAAAATTCAGAAACAGAACTCCTCCATATTCCACCTTCGAAATGAGTGACCATTAGTGAGAACAGACTCTGCCATCATTATAAATTAAAACAATTTATAATGATGCAGAATAAATTATATTTTGTTAATCTGTTGGTGTTACAAATTATTTTTATTTATTATTATTATTATTAAAAATAATTGTAAAAAAAAAAAAAAAAAAAAAAAAAAAAAAACTGAAACAGAACTCCTCTATATCCTACCTTCAAACTGAGTGAGCATTAGTGAGAACAGACTCTGCCATCATTATAAATGGAGAGAGAGGTGAGTTAACACAAGCAGACTGTAAATCATGACTCACTCTGAATGGTGTCCATCAATCAGTGACTTTTTAATGAGACAGCGAGAACGTGTGTAATGAGGGCAAGAGTGTTCTGGATTCTGTGTGGGCTGTTCTAATAGATTCAGCAAAAATGCACTGCATAGATCTGCACAGTACAAAACAAAAAAATGCAATTACCAGATTACACTTTCCCAAACAACACTACAGACCAACCGAACGCACAAGCAACACTCCTACACCCTCAACACTTCACACTGCTGTCTCCTGAGAGCGTCAGTAAACACAGCTTTACTTTAGCAGTGTAAAAATGGAGAATCTCAATATGAGACAAAAATGACAGATTTAGAGCATCGATACACTGATCTCTGTCAGTGTCCGCACACTCATGAGCACTGCTTTCCTTCCTCTCCACCTGAATAAATGTACTCACTCCACACACATGAATACAACCTGACTGCTTAGTTTTAGAAAGAGTGAAGAGTGTTTGTCCAAAGAGGGAGATAGAAACATACATTTGAGTCACAGGAGGGACATATTCAGTGTTAACATGTTTCCCAAACCTCGTACACTCTTAGAAAAAAAGGTACAAAAGCTGTCCCTAGGACAGCATCCTCTAAAAAGGTATTAATATGTAGCCTGGAGCACAACACCAGTCTTAAGTAGCTTGGGTATATTTGTAGCAATAGCTAAAAACACATTGTATATGGGCCAAAATGATCGATTTTTCTTTTATGCCAAAAATCATTAAAATCGTGTTCCATGAAGATATTTTGTAAATTTCCTACCGTAAATATATCAAAGCTTAATTTTTGATTTGTCATATGCATTGCTAAGAACTACATTTGGACAACTTTAAAGGCGATTTTCTCACTATTTTCTCAATATTTTGATTTCTTTGCACCCTCAGATTCATATTATATCTCGATCAAATATTGTCCTATCCCAACAAACCATGCAATCAATGGAAAGCATATTTATTCATCTTTCAGATAAGATATAAATCGTAATTTAAAAAATGCTTATGACTTTATGGTTTTGTGGTCCAAGGTCACGTATGTACCTTTTAAGGTACTAATATGTGCTCTTTAGGGTTAAATAAGGTATAAAAATCTATCTTTTGAAAAGATGCCATCCCAAGTTTTTCTGTCAATGGATCAAACCATTCAGTTTAAGGATGTAATGAAAAAGCCTTAAAATTATATTATGAAATTCTTCGAAAAAAAAAGAAGAAGAAGAAAAAGAAGAAGAAGTACAATAATAAAGGCAATGAAGGCATTACATTTATGAAAACCAAGCACATTTGTTTCTAAATGTTTCTAAAGTATTCTTATACTCGATCTGATTTTCCCACTATTTATATGGGAGAAAAAAGATGTATTTTTAAGTATTACTATATGTACTATATGTGTTACAGTAAACAGAGCCACTATTAAAATATTGGGTTGAAAAAGTACATTGCCAGGAGTAATTGTAATTTATATATATATATATATATAAATGAATTTAACTTAAAGTGAAAACAAAATCCATTGCCTTTCTTCTTTTGTTTTTCATTGTATTTTAAGATATATATATATATATATATACTGTATGCTTATGACTGGTTTTGTGGTCCAAGGTCACATATGTAAGTTTTCAGGTACTAATTTGCACTCTTTTGGGTTAAATAAGGTATAGAAATCTTAATGAAGCCAATAAGGGCATTACATTTATGAAAATCAAGCACATTTGTTCCAAAATAGTTCTCATTCGTATTTTCTAACAACTAAATAAAGTATTTATTTATGTATTTACTTATCTGTAGTACTTGCATTAGCTAAAACATGTAACATAATAGATTACGTTACTAATGACATTTTTTGCTCTGCAATTTGTAATCAGTATTGCTTGTATTTGATATACTTTTGTTAGTTTCAACAGCATTGTTTTTCTGCTAACAAGGTGTTTCTTTTTTGCAGTACAGTGAAAGTGCGAGTATCTGTGAACGTGATGATTTGAGCTTTTTCTGTCGGTCGAAACTCGTGATGATGAGACAGTCGGAGAACGCCACTGCTGTAACCACGGCAACGCTTCCATTCGGGCCAGCGTGATGTCACTGAGCCACACGGCGGCGCGCAATCGAGCTGGTCGACACCTGTGCTAGAGAGAGAGAGAGAGAGAGAGAGAGAGAGAGAGAGAGAGAGAGAGAGCAGGGCTGTGGTCAGTTTGATCGTTGCTCCTCGCCATAGGTGATGTCTGGGAATAAAAGCATGACACTGGACACAGAGATGCGCTCTCCGAGCTCCGCCCCTGAATAACATCATCATCACCATCACCATCATCATCAGAGTCGGAAAGGAATAACTGGAGGGCACGAGAGAGGACGCACGCGGACTGTCAACCTGCTGCACGCGTCGCGTTCATCCATCACCTCTGAATGTAAGGCACATCTTTCATTAATTCGATCAGTGAGTTTATCAATCTGTTTATTTGCTTTTATTTAACAGTCCAAAATGATGCATCATTAGTGATTGTGTGAGTGTAAACGGATAACGGTGCGTCAGATCAAAACTCACTTTCATATATCAGGACTAATCATCAGTACGTAATTTTATATTTGGAGATTTATATCCTGTATTATTTAGTCTTAGAGCTCAGAGGTCATGAGAATGACAGGTCTGTTGCATGTCAGACAGACGGTGATTATTCAGGTATGACAGCCATACCCCCCTTTAATAAAAGCATGATAAATGGCAGCGTTATTAGAAGTGACATTGCCATGCATGGAGAAATTTACTGATGTTGTTCGCAACGTGAAATGACAAATCACTGTGAGAGGGAGAATAACAACGCGACCAGCATGAGTAAAGGGTTTAGAGACATTCAGAGATGTGTTTCATTAAATATCAGAAATTCTCAAAATAACTAATTAAACCAATTCATATTTTCTACTATATGTAGCATTGTTATTACAAGAAACGTATAATAATAATTAAAAAAATGTAACTAATCATACCAAATGACAAGAAGTCTAGATTCTGTACTGTACTTTAAGCATGCAATTTAATCCTTTCCAACATTTTCAAATGTAAATGCCTTTAACAAACGTGATTAAATCGTTTTCACATATGCTACACAACTTATAGCATCATCAAGAAAGCAATACTGAGATCTAAAATCTAGAGAGGAAAAGATGACTTCTATACGTCTTATAACACTGGCATGAGTATCTGTGAAAGAAGTAGACTATGAAAGTTCCATTCTCCTTTTATTTGTAGACAATAACGAGTTAAAACGAAAACAGACAGAGTTTTTTCTTGCAGTCAGGTTTGTCAGTAGCATCAGTGTGAATGATTTTTAGCTCTTATTCATGGTTATATAAGGTTCATTCTGTGAAATGTGCTGCGTCGGGCATTAGGGATGCAGACATGCTTTTGACATTGTGCTGTTTCACTGTGACCTTGAAAATGCAGACGCAGCTGAGAGTAAGAACAAGTCAGCAATCGCAGATGCTCGCAGATTCTCACGTGCGCGCTCGCCGATTACTTAAGCACACGGACATACCTGACCTGGCAGCGTAGATATTGTTGGCTTTGTCAGTGTGCGATTAACCCCCCAACCTGCCCTCTCTCTGTGATTATTTTTTCTCAGGCTAATATGAGGAAGCCTCTGGTGTGCTGAAGGACATCTGGATTCCGCAGATTTACTGTACAAGTAGCATTCTCAGCATGCGCTAAGCCCATGAGCGTTGAAGCAGAGAGAACGGCCATGGCCTCTGACGTGCAGCACTGTCCGATCGTCTGCGCCCGCCAGCGCTCTCGCCACGCTTGGAAGAAACTCAGGCCTGCGCGGGTGCTCGGCCTCCTCGTTAGTCTCGTAGCAATAAGTGCAGTGGCCTTCTCGTGGCGCTCTGCTGCTCAGTGGGAGGGGCTACAGAGCCACGCCCCACACAGGACACTGCTGTCCACACACCTGGGTTATCACAGTAACCTCTCGGAGGACACACCCATAGCCATGCGCTCGTCCGCAGAGTCCAACGAGAGTCAGGGGGACTATCCGACTGACTTGTTCAGCTTGGAGGACCGTCGGCGCGGTGCTGTCGTGTTGCACATGTTTGGCATGATCTACATGTTCATTGCTCTTGCCATTGTTTGCGATGAGTTTTTTGTCCCCGCGCTCACTGTCATCACGGAGAAACTCGCGATCTCGGATGATGTGGCGGGCGCCACCTTCATGGCGGCCGGAGGCTCGGCTCCTGAGCTCTTCACCTCCGTCATCGGCGTGTTCATTTCCCACAGTAACGTGGGCATCGGGACCATCGTCGGCTCTGCCGTGTTCAACATCTTGTTCGTCATCGGGATGTGTGCCGTGTTCTCGAAAGAGGTCCTGAACCTGACGTGGTGGCCTCTGTTCAGGGACGTCTTCTTCTACATTGTCGGCCTCATCATGCTCATAATTTTCTTCCTGGATAACTACATCATGTACTGGGAGAGTATCAGTCTGCTGCTCACCTACGCCACCTATGTGATCTTCATGAAGTTCAATGGGAATGTAGAGACTCTCATCAAGGGCATCATGCACAGAAACCAGGTGGTGGAAGTAGAGGCCCAACCAAAGGTGAGTTGATGACATCTCTTTTTTCTACTTACTGTCCAACCATTGCAGATTCAATCGACCCTCATTTAAAATGAGGACTGGTTGAGGAGATTGAGTAAATGGGTCTCTGGTCTGATTGTAGAGAGTGTTTTCCAGGCAGGAATATTGCAGTTTTGGGACAGGGGGTTAGGGCCCTTAACTCTAGTTCTGGAGGGCTGGTGTCCTGCAGACTTTAGTTCAGATGTCTCAAACTCAATTCCTGGAGGGCCACAGCTTTGCAGAGTTTAGCTCCAACCAGCTCCAATTCACACCTGTTTGAAAAGTTTCTAGTAATCTTGGAAGACCTTGATTAGTTAGATCAGGTGTGCTTGATTAGGGTTGGAGCTAAACTGTGCAGAGCTGTGGCCCTCAAGGAATTGAGTTTGAGACCAGTGCTTTAGTTCCAAGCCTAACCAAACACCCTGGAACAAGCCTATTAAGAAACTTCCTAAATGTGTACACGGTTCCTGTTTCTAGGGACCAGTGTTTCCCAACTCTGTTCCTGTAGACACCAACACACACATCTTTGAACACTTCCTTATTAAACAACTTGGTTCAACTCATCATCTTGTAAGTAGATACTCTATAACAGTGGTTCCCGTCCATGTTCCTGGAAGCCCCCAAACACTGCACATTTTGCATCTCTCCTTTGTCTGACACACCCATTTCAGGTCTTAGAATCTGTACTATTGAGCTGGTAATCTAAATCAGGTGTGTTTGATTAAGGAAACATGGAAAACACGCAGTGCCACTGGGCCTCCAGAATTGTGGTTGAGAATCACTGCTCTATAAGACCAAAAATAGATGGGTCAGATAAGTTAGACCAGGAATGCCCAAACTTGGTCCCAGAGGGACGGTAGCGTCCTGCAGGGTTTTAGACCCAACTTGCCGCAACACACCAGCAGGGAAGTTTCTAGTATGCCTAGGAAGAGCTTGATTTGCTGGTTCAGGTGTGTCTAATTGGGGTTGGAGCTAAACTCTGCAGGAGACCATTCCTCCAGGACCGATTTTGGACACCACTGAGTTAGACAGTGTTCAAAATGTTCAAAACACTGGTCTTAAACTCAATTCCTGGAGGGCCACAGCTCTGCACAGTTTAGCTCCAACCCTAATCAAGCACACCTGATTACAAAAACCTTTCAAGCAGGTGTAAATTGGAGCTGGTTGGAGCTAAACTCTGCAGAACTGCAGCCCTCCAGGAATTGAGTTTGAGACCTCTGCTCCAGGAACAGGGTTGGGAAGGTTCAGACCAGGGGTCTCCAAACTCAGCGAAACCCTAGTTTAGCTCCAAGCCTAATTCAACACACCTAAAACAGCCAATAAAGGTCTTACTAGGCATGCTAGAAACTTCGAGGCATGTGTGTTGAGGCAAGTTGAGGCAAAACTCTGCAGGACGCTGGCCCTCCAGGATTAAGTTTGGAGACTCCTGCTTTACATCTGGCTTTCTGCAGAAATAAGTTCCAGTCTTGCTTGGTCTCACATGTTTGCAATTTTCAAGTGTTTCTGACGAACTTAATGAGCTGGTTCAGGTGTATTGGATTAGGGTTGCAACTTTGCAGGATATTGGATCTCCAGGATCACCTCATCCTAAACTGATACTAGGGGCTTGTGCCAAATAGTGCGCTAGATGTGGACTTTTGGTCTTTGCTCATGCATGTTCATGAAGTCTAAGGCACAGAAAGTCCTCATCAGGTTTATTTGGAGAGGCCAATAGTAAAAGACTAGTACATAGTATGGTATTAGTATTATTTGGCACATAACATTTGTTAACAAAACAAGCCTGCTACTATATGACTATCACCAGTAACATTTTTGTTTTAGAAAGCAAATAATCAGTCTTTTTCAGACCACAAGGTAATACAAAAAGTTATAACAGAATTTATAGGAATTGAAAGGTTGCTTTGCAATACAGCGATATTTGGAGGAGGACAGGTCAGGATTGAATAGGGAGATCCTCTGTGTTCATGAGGAGGATGACTAGTCATATATATTCTAAACACACAATACTGGACCCGAGTTAGCCCTCAAATGTTGCCAGGCAACAGGTAGATGTTGTCTTTATGGGATACATGCAGACACATAAGCACATGCTCATGCATGAGTGTGAATATAGTTTTCCTGCAGTTCTATTTGTTTTGGTTGTCCATGAAGGCATAAGCTCTTCATTTGTGATGCAGTAGTCATGGATGCAGCTAAAATAATCCTGCAGGCTTTATGTACCATAATCCATTTCTCTCCGCTACCGCAACCAGGCCTCGACTCACAATAATCATGATCTAATACCGCAGTTTAACCTTGAGCCTAATCCCAAACCCCCGCAGCTTTCAGAGAACCCTCAAGCACGGCTCAAGAAGATTCACAATTACCAATGGAAGTTTCCTTAAAATCGTCTGCTTTGCATGTTGCTTCATTATTCCCCAAAGTGTTTAGAGGTTGAAGCTATATTCCTGCAAACCTACATAAGAATTGTGCTACCTGCCTAGAAAAGAAACAGCAGGTATAAGAACAAGTTATTGCTTGTGCAGTGATTAGGACGCACCTAATCAGTTACATTTGAACAGTCTGCACAATTTTTGCCATTTGCACAAACATCCACAGATTCAGCAAAGTGGTTTCAGGATCAATGCTGCCGTTATTGCATTCACATCCTTGCAGATAGTGCTGGTGCATCACATGGCCTCAGCAGCTGCAACCTTTGTGTTATCATCTCAAGATCTTAAAAGAGTTGCATTACGCATGTCTGTTCTTGAATGCAGATTCACGCACATCATGCAGTGAAAGTTTACGGGTGTAGCAGATAAAAGCATCACATTCACAATCTCCAACATCAGATTGAGCAGATTGGGAGTTCTTTTATCCCTCAGCCATTTTCTATTAGAGTTTGGCCCAAAGAATTCCTACGCTGCTATTGTTGTAAGCGAACATGGATTAAGGCGGCCAGGAGGAGTCTTGCGGTGCTGGATCTCAAAGGAGACCGTATTGCAGCAGTAGGGGATTGTAAGATTGTGGAGTCATGTTCGTTCCGTCATTCTGTTCACAAGGGATTAAACAATGTCAAGTGTCGACGAAGCCCTGCTGGGTTAAGCTGAACAATCTGTGTCCCGTTGAAAGAAAGAAAAAAAACTTAAATCTTGGAAATATCAAAGGCTCCTCGGCCCTCCGCTTGGATCTGCTGTTGTGTTTCAGATATGCCGACTTAAGTGGGCAGGAGTCATGCAGGGTTAAAAAGGTTTGTCTGTTTGTTGATGCCAAAAACATAACATAATAGACGTAATAAGTGCAGTAGAACAGATGTATCTCACTGCGCCATGGTGGTTTAGGCTGATGTGTCAAGGATGGCCACCACTGTCTTTCTTCAACGCTAATTGCTTTGACACCAGACAGGTCTCTATGGTGATATGAAGTGAGGTGAAGCGCTTGTGAAAAACAGTCTAACAAACGGGAAAATAAAACACGCTGGTGCTTCACAAAGATGTTCATACTAGTTTTAACAGGGGTGTAACATGACTCAGAGACAGCATTTGGGCCACGATCCATGTGATTGGAGTCCCATAAGCGTAAATGGTCTCTGACGCCAACTCTGTGATTTTTGAACTGTAACTTTTGATGGTTAATATACTTGTGTTGTAGTTCAATAAAGCATTTTTAGGTGCTTTAGTTAAGCTGCAGAAAGAAAAACTCAAAATTAGGTTGAAGAGCCATTGTTTAGTGAGAGATCAGCAGTTATCTTGCATGAAGGTGTCAGGCATGATAGTATATTTTTATTGTATTTTAAACCATATTTTAATATGTTAATATTATAGTACCAATTTCTGTAAGCTTAGCCAACAAGAATGAATGTTCAGCAAATATTTGAATGCTAAAATCCATTGCTTGTTTAGACTGCCACGCTCCTGTTTAAGTTACAAAAAACAGGCAAAAACGCAGTTTTTTCATGCACCTGTCAAATTTGAGATTTTGGGCTTTTTGGTTTTTCATAAAGTGTTTTTTTTTTCAGACTAGTGGATAGAAAACACCCCAAAAACACTGTTGAGTGTTTCTTTTATAGCACTTTATCTATTTGTGTCAATACATTTCAATTACAATGTATATTTTTAAAGGCCGTTTTCTCAAAATGAGTTTTTTCTTCTACACTGAACCATAAATCTCCACTTCAGTAGCACTTACACACACACCACAATTTACATTTTTATTCCTGTCTATATTCTGAAGGTTTTTACAGAGGGATTTGTTCATATATAATTTGCTTGATTTTATTCCCCAAAAAATGGTTAAAAAAATATAGTGTTTCCTGTCTGTTCTATTTTTTTCTGAATTATGAGTGACAAAATGATACACCAAAAAATTTTACTCTGTGAAATCTTTTGACTCTAATATGTCAAAAAAATAAAAAATAAACAAGAATTTTGATACTGACTTCATCCAGTGATTAGATTTTTGTACTAGAAATGTGTGCAAATTAGAGCACATTTCATTAAATAATGCCTCATTTGTTAAACCTAACATTTTAGAAATCTTGTAATACAAAAAATGTTTGCAATTATCAACGTGATCAATCAACTGGGTAAGTGAGGTGATAACTATTAGTTACTTTTTTTTTTTACCCTATTTACCTGCAGTGTCACGCCTTAAGACTTGATTGTTTTGCACTATTGCTTTTTTTACTAGAACCCTGAATTTCATGAGTGATCATTCAAAATGCAAACTGCATTATTGTTAAAATTGTTTTGTAACATATAGCCTAATTACTCAGCCTAGTTTTCAAAGCTAGCGGAGACTGAGTTGTAAAACTGATAGTTGAAGCATGAACTACATTAATATTTTAAGATGTAGGATGTGGAAATGGATGGTAGAAATGACTCAACGTCTGTCCGTCTTTTAATTACTGTCAATTGGAATCTAATTCTTGTAAATGGTTCATAAATGTTGATTAAAATGTAACTATAGAACCGTACAGCTATAATCTGTTAAACGCAACTAAAAGGCATGAAGATATTAAGCTATTATAAACATAACATACAACAGAATTTCGTTAAGGGTGCTTTCAAATAATTTGAATTGTAAAATGCACAATAGCTTTTAACCTAGATTATAATGCATTAATGCTTATAACAATACCCGTTTCTGATGGGATAAAAGATACTGTGTATTTCCAGAACTTTAGTATTATTTTATAAAACTGATCTTGTTTTAAGAATATGTAATCTTCTAATGCATTTTTTGGCAGCGTGTATCATCTGCAGATTCAGAGCTCAATAGGTTCTTCTCAGGGTTGAGAAAGCCAGAGCGAGGCTTATTTTTAGTGGGTGTTCTGCGGTGAAATGCGATCGTATGCAGGGTATTTAGAGAGTCTTCTGTTCTGTACTGGTTCAGGTAAAGGACCTTTCTGCGAGATTTGTTACTGACGCGCCGAATATCCCTAAGGATTTAGTCTTACCTTGGGACAAGAGATGGAAATTAGTTTTGGAGGTATGAGCTCTAAATCTGGATTTATCTCGAGTGCATAAATAAAATATAGACTACGAGTGGAGAAAGCTAAGATGGTTCTCAATCATTCAGTCACTTTCATATCAGTAACAAGCATTGGGATTTCTGAAATGATGAAGCCCTTCTTTTATTATAATTTTTTTGTCCAAAAAGATATGTGAAATCTTAAAAAAAAAAAAAAACTCTCAATGGTATATTTTTGCATGTTTAATACTATATAAAAAGTCACATTGAAGTATTTTCCTTTGTGTGTTATTCTGAAACATCTTAATAGAGCTTCCCAACACAATAATCAGTAACTGGTTTTGTTTGTTTTTAGTATCTGTTGTTTGGTTATTATTATTAATTGCCATTTTCGTGGGCCATTACTTAATAAAACCCTGGTAAATACAAGGTGCCATTACTTTCTACCATTATTTTGCCTTTGTTTGGCTTATAATCAAAACTGAACATACTTCTTTTTAAGTTTATTTATTTTTTTACCAAAGACGAACATCTGCTTCTGTGCAAACATCAGACATCAGGTCACTTAAATGAACTATGAACTGTTTTAATACCAAAGTTACTTTTAAAAGTAATGCATTACAGTATTGAGTTACTCCATAAAAAAAGTAACTTATTGCATTACTTTTTATGGAAAGAATTGCGTTACGTTACTTTTGCATTACTTTTTAAATCCAGGCAGGGCTTGCTTGTTTGTTTTTAATATAAAAAGCTATATTTTTACACCAAAAGCCTCAGGCTTAGAGAAAAGTAAATTGACGTCTGTACAGTAGACCGCAGAAGAAAAAATGTCAACTCTTCAGCAATAAAAAAAGGAAAACAAATGTTAGATTATCTTGAGTAATTTTTGCTTATTAGTATGGATGAATTGGATCATCGAAGGTTAATAAAATGGGCTTAAATGCATAAAGGATATTTGTATTATTTACCATATTTAAGTATGGCAGGTTTGCGTTGAATTTCATTGTTTTTATTCATTTTGAGGAAAACTGGATCTGTTCTTTTAGTGAGTGAGATTAATGCATGTTCACAAAAGTAACTAAAGTAACATCTTACTCACAATTTCTCTCAGCATTAATCAATAAATGGGGGAAAAAGTAACTGGTGTTAACTTATTTAAAAAAAAAAAGCGCAACTCCGATATTTTCTTGTCAATTAAAAAGTAATGCGTTACTTTACTAGTTCTAGGAAAAAAAGTTATATTATTACGTGACTTCCGTTACTTGTAATGCATTACCCCCAACGCTGTCTAGTACCATTTTTTTAACCTTGGAAAGAAATCCATTTTATCTGAAACTTTTTCTAACACCGTTAGACAGTGTTACTTGAATAAGATGAGTTGTTGAGACACTATTGGATCTGTTTTATATTCATTCTTCTGCACTCTCCTCCGTCTTTGCAAAAGTAAATCTGTATATTTTTGTAAATATGCTGATCCCATCGCCAGAATCATTCAGCCAGTCCATCAGTTTAAAACTGTCATTGATCCGCTTGAGTGCATGTCAAAAGTTGTACTATTTTTATCTTGACATTGTCTTAAAAATGCGCCCCTATTGCTGTGAGATGCCTTCAGGCAGCATACTTCTGTGTGCTTGGCTTTATATAGCCTAAAACACAAGAGATCTGCTTTACAATTGATTCCAGTACAGTTTGATATCCTTGTGTTGCCCAAAAAGCACATAAGATACTGTGTAAATAATCAAGCTTTGATCAGACTATTTTCAGCTTCTGAAATATAATGAAATATAATAACATATTTAGTATTATGCTTTAGTACCACATATGATTACAACCAGAAGCTGGCCATTTAGTCCAAACATTGATGATTCTGGCCATGTTACTTTCCATTTTTTTAAATTACAATCATTAATTTAAAATGATTTCCTCTCAAATTACATTTTTGAATGCCCATCCATACATCAATGTGGATATTTGTACATCTTGTGTAATTTTGCTTGGTCAGGTTTAGTAATATTTCATGCCCTTGGGTATTCACCGATTGCATTCATTTGAGGCTGATGTGAAAATAAAGTAATTTTTTGCACATTTGACCTTTCTTTGCAATGACTTTAGTAATAGATTTAAATGGCTCTTTGATTTTCTCAATTTTAAGGAATAATACCTTTTTAGAGATCAAAGAGTTTTGGGAAAAAAAGCCATTTTGTCTTACAACATTGTGAATTATTTTCAGCTTCTGAAATATAATGAAATATAAGAATATTATTTATTATTACATACATATCAACATTATATATTCAGTGCAATTTGGCTGCTTGCTTTTTGAGCGAGGCTTGTGATCTTTGAAATGCATTTTAGACTTACACTGCAAAAATGATTTTCTTCCTTAGTATTTTTTGTCTTGTTTTCTAGTATAAATATACTTTCACTACTAGAATTTACTTGACGAGTAAAATGACTTAAGATATTATGTTATCCAAATTTTGTTAGTTTTTGCTTAAAACAAGCAGAATTATCTGCCAATGGGGTAAGAAAAAATGATCTTAATTCAAAGGCTCAACAAGATCATTTTTCTTGCCCCATTGGCAGATCATTTAGCTTGTTTTAAGTAAAAACAAGCTACATTTAAATATTTCTTTCTAAAAAAAATGTGTAATATCTTAAGTCATTTTACTTAATTTTTTAGATATTTGTACTTGAAAACAAGACAAAAAAAAAATAAGGAAGAAAATCATTTTTTGCAGTGTAGAAGATTTTGAAAGAGCGCTCGTTTGTCTTGCACTTTTCTGAATGCTTGTTATATGTGACCCTGGACCACAAAACCAGTCTTAAGTCGCTGGGGTATATTTGTAGCAATAGCCAAAAATACATTGCATGGGTCAAAATTATTGATTTTTCTTTTATGCCAAAAATCATTAAGAAATTAAGTAAAGTTCATGTTCCATGAAGAATTTTTGTAAAATTCCTACTATAAATATATCAAAATGTAATTTTTGATTTGTAATATGCATTGTTAAGAACCTAATTTGGACAACTTTAAAGGTGATTTTCTCAGTATTTTTGATTTTTTTGCATCCTCAGATTTCAAATAGATGTATCTCAGTCAAATATTGTCCTATCCTAATAAACCATACATCAATAGAAAGCTTATTTATTGAGCTTTCATATGATGTATAAATCTCAGTTTTGTCAAATTTAACCTTATGACTGGTTTTGTGGTCCAGGGTCACATATAAACTTGTATTAATTTTTGCATAGTTTGTAGTTAGATGGTGATAAGAGGTTTTCATCTTCATTTCCCCTTCCTGATGCTCAAACAGTGGAGAATTCATCTCTATCCTGTAATCCTCACATATACGCCCATTGATTTTTACGCTTCCCTCTCATAAAAACACATGCATTTTAGCTGTTCTTTACGCAAAAGTGTTGATTTCTTTAGAAGAATTGAAAGAAGTCATATGGTCTGCTTTTAGTTACTAATTGCTTAAATCCAGCAGTTGCTGTATTCTGCTTAACATTTTTTGTTTAGTTGGATAGAGAAAATGACATGAGGAACAAAGTGAGGCTGAGTGAATGATCCAAATATCAAATGCTTCTCATTCGGTGACTCATAGACATGTGCAGTAGTTGACGGATGTGTTTATCATTTATTTAATGCATGCGTTTTATTATTATGTGTTTGCATTTCCCATTATGCGATCGAATCCATGACCTTGACGTTGTGATCGTCGTGCTCTTCCAGCTGCAAGAACATTAACACCCAGTGAAAACTCTGACAGCCTGAAATGTAAAGCTCTTCCGGCTCGGCTGCAAGCGAAGGTGGGATGCGTTTGCAGGGGATTTGTGATCATTTTTTAATCTCTCTAATCTCCTTATTAACTAGCTTTGATCTGTCTCTTCTCATATTTGCGAGAGAGCTTGTGACACCTGGGTCCATGTGGATTGGCAGATCGCTCATGATTAGCCTTAGACTCCTCTTAACTAGAAATTAGAAGCTGTGTTTTAGCACCACATGAATGCAACCAGAAGCTGGCCATTTAGTCCAAAAATGGATGATTCTGGCCATTTTATTTTCCATTTTTTTTAAATTACAATCATTAATTTAAAATGCTTTCCTCTGAAAATAATCAAATCACATCACTGTGAATATTTGTACATCTTGTGCAATTTAGTTTGTCAGGTTTAGTAATATTTCATGCCCTTGGCACTCACTGATTGCATTCATTTGAGGCTGATGTGAAAATTAAGTGATTTTTTGCATATTTTAGCTTTCTTTGCAATGACTTCAGTAACAGATTTAAATGGCACTTTGATTTTCTCAATTTGAAGGAATATTACCTTTTTAAGTTGGTAGGAAATATAAGAGTTTTTTGAAAAAAACAAAAACCTTATTTTCTTAATACATCTTAGTGGTCTTATTTTGAATGATTCATCCATGCATTTTTGGTGTACATTATACAGATCTGAGTGTTAATATTCTCGTAAAAGCTGTATGCAGTTGCAAAATGCACCACACTGTAAAAAACAAACAATCATACCAATATGCAAATGGTTCTCCTTCCACTGTCAAAATCTATTTTTTTATTTGTTTATTTTTAGTAGAGGAGAAACTGTTTGTTTGGTATTATTTGTTGGAGAGTCCAAGCGGTCCAAGCTTAAAGCCTTGGGGAACACCGCATTCAAAACACATTAGGAATTACTAAATGCATACACAATTGTTTTCAGTTTATTAAATTATTAAATTCACTCATAGCTATGCATATAGTATGATTTATAATGAAAGAAATGTTACATTTTAAGTTTACATAGTTATGCTCAATGTAATTTGGGTAACACTTTACAATAAGGCTCATTAATTAAACATTAGTTAATGTACTAACTAACATGAACTAACCATGAGCAATACATTTGTTACTGTATTTACTAATCTTCATTAACGTTAGTTAACGAAAATACAGTTGTTCATTGTTTGTTCATGTTAGTTCACACTGCATTAACTAATGTTAACAAGATTTTAATAATGTATTTAATAATGTTGAAATTAACATTAACAAAGTTAAATAAATGCTGTATAAGTGCAGTTCATTATTAATTCATGTTAACTAATGTTTTTAACTAATGTTAACTAATGAACCTTATTGTAAAGTGTTACCGTAATTTGTATACATGTGTACACATTTGTAATATGATTTGTAATAAAAAAACTAAACTTGTTTAAATTATTAAAATAAGTCATGCTTATAATATGCAATGTACAAAAAAAAACAAAAAAAAACAACAACAACAAAAACAACAACTTTAAATTAGAGACCACAGACTTCTGGATGGAAATGTAAACAGTAAAATAATTTAAAGTATTTTAAATCATTTAAATATTTGAATTTGTTCATTACATTTTCTTAGAATTCTAATTATGTAAATTTCTCCTGCTGTTATTCCAATTCAAAAACTAATTCAACATCCTGTAGATTCTAATTCCAACTCATGAATCAAAAAGGATCTAATTCTAAAATCTGCCTGATTCTCATCTTTTAGATTAGAGTATAATAGAGTGTATGTGTGTGTGTGTGTGTGTGTGTGTGTGTGTGTGTGTTCGAATGGCTCTCTTTCCACTGTCAAAATCTATGTTTATTTGTTCATATTTAGTAGAGGATAAACTGGGGTTTTTGGTGTTATTTATTGGAGATTCCAAGCAAGGCCGTAACCAGGGTTCGAAAATTAGTGAGGTCCGAAGTAAGGTGTTAAGAATTGTGCTACAATAACACCCACAAAAGCGCTAATAAGGTCTGTTACCATGTTTTTTTTTTTTTTTTATAGGTGAGGGAATTTTTATTTTATAAGAAGTTATAAAAAATAATTTTAGAATTTCACGCACATCTTTCAAAATAATAGTCTAGCGTCAGAAAAAAACAAAAACAGAATTAGGTTTCTTGTTTCTTTGACTGCACACTCCGCGGCCCACTCCAAAAGTTTTTGCGACCCAAAAGTTGAGAAACACTTCTTTAATTAATGTTTTTTGACGACTTAAGGTTAACTAAAGAGCATGAGACGTCTTCCTGCTGGCCAGTAGCGTTAACGTTATTTGGCATAGTAGCCTATTTCACTCTTTAACAGATTGGTATGCTATTGTTTTTGATAGTGTTATACATTTATTTCAGATATTAACAACGAACACTGTTTGTCTTACCGATTGTGCTATCTTCCTGTCAGCAATTACGTTACAGATTTTCTATAAGCTTTTTTATGAATGTACAATGTTGCCAGATTTTGCTACGAAAAACAAGCAATTACAAAAAGAAAGAAAAAGATATCCGAAATAAGTTCAAAGCTTTCGTTTTGTAAATAAGATTATATACACGTATATACACGTCCCAAAGCGTCCCAAAGTGTCACACTAAATTGGAAAAACGAGTCAAAAAACACGTATAATAGGTGGATCTGGCAACAAACGGAACAAACCCGCGCTCTCACTCAACGCGCTCTCAAGCCCCGTTCACTGCGTTTAGCTTCTCGCAGCAACATGAATTGCAAACACTCATGTCATATGAGGTGGTTTAAACGGCTAAATAATCATTCAGAGAGCTTAACATTTTATTTTTGAAAAAAAAATGGTGACCTCATAGCTGGCTACGGCCATGATTCCAAGTGGTCGAAGCATAAAGCCTTGGGGAACACCACATTCAAATCACCTTAGAATTTAATGTATACAAAAATGTATTCAGTTTATTAAATTCACACATAGTTATGCACATAGCTTTATTCTAGAATTCTAATTATGTATATTTCTCCTCCTGTTATTCCAATTCAACATCTTGTGGATTCAAATTCTAATCTGAAATCTGCCAGATTCTCGTCTTTTAGTATTTACTGGACACAGCTGACATAAACTGTTGTTCTACATTAAACGAACGGTTTATAATGCTGTGTCAGTCACACAGGGTCCCAGGCTGTCTTGGTTTAGCACAGGAGCAGGATTGGGTTTAAGCTTTGTGTCATTTATGCTTCAGTAACAGTTTACCGTGCATCAGGGACTAAGTGGTCCTGATGCTATCACCCCTCGAATGTTAAAAATAACACTTCCTGTCCATATGAGACCAGTGAAAGCTTGACCCTGAAACCACACAAAGACCCTCAATTCACCATTGCATCTGTTGCTCAAGTGTGTGTGTGTGTGTGTGTGTGTGTTTGTGTGTGTGTTCACTGTTGTCATTGTGCCGATATCAGCTCTCATCAGCATTAGAAGAGTGTCTGAATTGTAAATGTAAATGTGAAATAGAGATGCATATCAAGCTCTCTCTTAAATAAACATAGATTACTGCAATGATGCATCCATGAAAAACAAAAATTAGATTTTGAGTGCAATGAGTGCAAAGTGGTTTACATTTGGTGATTTCCAAGATTAGGGTGCAAGTTTGGTTTGTGAAACTTCATCAGTCAAAAAAAGAGCTTAACCTTTAGGAAATGTTAATTATTTCATGCATATGTTTATTTATTTATTTATTGCAAGCAACATACTCTTCTTTCCATTGACGTGGTATAAAGATCTGCCTCTATTCTGGTTTGCAACGCTCACATTACGCAATCTAATCGATAACTGATGGATAATATCAAGCCCTGCCCTGCTTTTTCTAGTTTGATGAGAAATTTCACTCAAAAAAAAAAAAAAACACAATGCGGAAATCGTCGTCTGTTAATAGGGTTGCATTCAAAATGTGGGACACAAAGCTGATTACAGTCAAGAAGGTCACAAGTCTTCTGAGTAATTTCTAACAAATCTAATAGTCTTGATTTGTGCCTCTAATGCTTTTAAGTAAAGAGACATTCAAATGTGCCCTATTTGTTGAAAGTGCTTTTACACAACAGAAATTTCCACTTTCATAGGCAACGTAATGAGTAAACACAATCTAGATCAATTAAACATGGACATCATTCCTAAAATGTAAGGGTGAGGTGTTGCGTTATTCCGTGTGCACGTATGTAAGGAGATCCATCGGTCTGCGTTTGATCCTGAGAGCCAAGGTCAGTCATGATGAGGACTGAAGGTGAGGAGCTGCCAGAGAGATGCAGCCAGAAACCCGAGGCTCAATCGATCCAAGCTATTTTAAAAGATTAGGGAATTAACTGATGTTGAAGGCAGAGCAGAGATGCAGGACTTTCCTTACTCAATCTGGAGAAATACTTGCTGTTGCTGGGTGAATTTTCACAATGCACTGGAAATGACTTTTCTTTGCCAGTATGCACTTTACTTAAAGGACTTGACATTCGACTCATTTCAAAACCTTACTGAGAAATTGGATGCATTCCAAATGCAACGATGAAAATAAAAGGCCGGCATACAAAATATGTTCATTTTTTTAGTTCACTCAGATAGTTATGCTCACAATGTGATTTGCAATGAAAATAAATGTATTCCGTTTATTAAATTCACCCAAAGTTATAGTATGATTTCTAATGCAGTTTGTGAATAAGAGAAATTTATTAAAATTATGAATTCATTAAATTCACTCAGTTATGCTCGTAATATTTGTAATGGGAAAAACAACAACAAAATGTATTAAATTATGAAAACATTTGTGATGAAAAAAAAAATTATTTATTCAATTATGAAAACAACATTTGTGATGAAAAAAACAAACAAACTTATTTTATACTTATCTTATACAAATTTATTAATTTATTAAATTTACTTAGTTATGCTAAATATTTGTAATGGAAAAATAATTTATTAAATTATGAAAACAATATTTGTAATAAAAATATTAATTTATTAAATTCACTCAGTTATGCTTATAATATTTGTAATAAAAATATATATATTAATTTATTAAATTCACTCAGTTATGCTTATAATATTTGTAATAAATATATATATCAATTTATTAAATTCACTCAGTTATGCTTATAATATCTGTAATGAAAAAAAAACATTAAATTTATTAAAAATATTAAATTCATTCAGGTATGCTCATAAAATATGATGAAAAAATTTATTAAATTTAAATTTAATTTATTAATTTAATTTTTTAAGTTATGCTTGTAATATTTGTAATGGGAAAAACAACAACAAAATGTATTAAATTATGAAAACATTTGTGATGAAAAAAACATACATAAAATGTATTCATTTATTAAATTTACTCAATTATGCTCAACATTTGTAATCGAAAGAAAATTAATTTATTAAATTGTAAAAAAAAACAATATTTGTGATGAAAAAACATCATTAAATGTATCAATGTATTAAATTCACTCAGTTATGCTCATAATACTTGTAATGAAAAAAAAAACATTTATTACATTATTAAAATCACTCAGTTATGCTTATAATATTTGTAATGAAAAAAAAATTACATTTATTAAATTATGAAAACAACATTTGTGATGAAAAAAACAAAAGAACATAAAATGTATTCATTTATTAAATTTACCCAGTTATGCTAAACATTTGTAATGGAAAGAAAATTAATTTATTAAATTATATATAAAAAAAAAAATTGTGATGAAAAAAAAATCATTAAATGTATTGATGTATTAAATTCACTCAGTTATGCTAAATATTTGTTATGGAAAAAATAATTTATTCAATTATGAAAACAACATTTGTGATGAAAAAAACAAACAAACATAAAATGTATTAATTTATTAAATTTACCCAGTTATGCTAAACATTTTTAATGGAAAGAAAATTAATTTATTAAATTATAAAAAAAAAAAAAAAAATTGTGATGAAAAAAAAATCATTAAATGTATTGATGTATTAAATTCACTCAGTTATGCTAAATATTTGTTATGGAAAAAATTATTTATTAAATTATTAAAACAATATTTGTAATAAATATATTAATTTATTAAATTCACTCAGTTATGCTTATAATATTTGTAATGAAAAATGTATATTAATTTATTAAATTCACTCAGTTATGCTTATAATATCTGTAATGAAAAAAACATTAAATGTATTAAAAATATTAAATTCATTCAGGTATGCTCATAAAATATGATGAAAAAAAAATAATTTATTAATTTACTCAGTTATGCTCATAATATTTGTAATGAAAAAAAAAACATTAAATTTATTAAATTATTAAATTCACTCAGTTATCATCATATCATAATATGATTTGTAATGAAAAACTATAAAATGTATTAAATTAACTTTAGATAGTCATGCTTATAATATGTAATGTAGAAATAAATAAATTTCTACATAAATTTCTAAATAAATTATAAATAAATTAAATAAATAAATAAAGGAGTGGCCATAGACTTCAGGATGGAAATTTAAACATTAAAATAACTGGAAGTATTTTGATTATTTTAAATATTTTCAATATGTAAATTTGTTGAATCATCAGAATTTGTTACATTTTCTTAGAATTCCAAATATGTACATTTCGAATTTGAATTCCAAATCATGAATCAAAAGGGCACCAATTTTGAAATTTGCCTGATTCTAATCTTTTCGATTAGAGTATAACAGGGTAAATATTATATATATATATTTATTTATATTTTTCCTGAATAAATATGAATGTGCATGTGTGTGTGTGTGTGTGTGTAGGTGTACATAGAGTGGTCACGGTGTTGGAGTCGGTAGTACTTTGCAGATTAAAGCAGGTCTGATTGCAATCAGTCTCTATGATGAGGCTTGTGAAAGGCTAATTATCATAATGACTGAATTTACTCTATAAATGTTCATTCAGTGACCTGCGCTCATAATCACAACCTTCACCAATTCTGTTGTGTTGGCCCTCATAGCATCTTCAAGGTGACCCTGACACACACACAGTCATCCCACATCATGATCTCCTTAGTCAATATCAAATTGACCTGATTCAGTTACCGCCGGAGTCTTAGTCAAGATGTATTTGTACAACTGAAATCAGTATTTTGGAGCTTTTTAGCAAGATGCTTTTAAGTAATAGGCTTAAAGGAACACTCCACTTTTTTTGGAAATAGGCTCATTCTCCAACTCCCCCCGAGTTAATAAGTTGAGTTTTACCGTTTTGAAATCCATTCAGCCGTTCTCCTGTTCTGGCGATATCACTTTTAGCATAGCTTAGCATAGATCATTGAATCCTATTAGACCAATAGCATCACATTCAAAAATGACCAACGAGTTTCGATATTTGTCCTATTTAAAACTTGACTCTTCTGTGGTTATATCGTGTACTAAGACCGGTGGAAATGCAAAGCTGCGATTTTCTAGGCTGATAAGATTAGGAACTACACTCCCATTCCGGCGTAATAGTCAAGGAAGTTTGCTGCCGTAATATGACCAAAGCAGGAGCAGTAATATCACGCAGCACATGTGCAAATGCTAAACTAGCTGGGAACTCATTTCTGATAATACTCCGCCTGCTTCGGCCATATTACAGCAGCAAACTTCCTTGACTATTACGCCGGAATGGAAGTGTAGTTCCTAATCTTATCGGCCTAGAAACTCGCAGCTTTGCATTTCCACCGGTCTTAGTACACGATATAACTACAGAAGAGTCAAGTTTTAAATACAACAAATATGGAAACTCGTTGGTCATTTTTGAACACGATGCTATTGGTCTAATAGGATTCAATGATCTATGCTAAGCTATGCTAAAAGTGATATCGCCAGAACAGGAGAACGGCTGAATGGATTTCAAAACGGTAAAAATCAACTTTTTAACTCGGGGGGAGTTGGAGAATGAACCTATTTCCAAAAAAAGTGGAGTGTTCCTTTAAGCTTCCATCTGTTATGCCTCCAATTAGTCAGCCCAGCTCTTCGACTATCAGATTCACGTTTGATTCACATCTTGCTCTGAGCCGCTTAGAAAACCTAACTACATTTAGTTTAAGATCCAGTGCAGCTGCAGTGTTTTGCTCTGTTTTACACATATTGCAGCAGTGATTTGATGTTTTCTTGATTAGAGACATGCAGACGTTTTTCTCTTAGTGGCTTATTTTGGGATCCTTCACTCAAATGAGGAGGCTCTTCTTTTTCTGTTAAATGTTGGAGATTGATGATTTGGCTCCTTTGTGATTTGTCCTGAAATCCCCCGTAGGTGATGAGAGTGGCTGCTTTTGTAATTAGTTCTGCTTGCAGAAAATTGGGTCAGCAATTAGCAAGTGGGGTAGGCTTCAGAATTATTTATTTATTTATGCATTTTTATCATGCTTTTATCTGTTTATGCTTTTTCCTTATGCATTTATCTATTTTTTTTCTTTGTGTGTTCATTCATTTATTTATGCATTTATGCTTTTTTATGCATTTATTGATTTATGAATTTGCCTATTTATGCTTTTTTTATCTATTTATGTATACATTTATGCATGTAGCGATTTATGAATTCATCCTTTTATGCTTTTATTTGTGCAATAATGCAATTATTTATGAATTTATCCACATATTTATGAATACTGATTTATTTTTTTATGCATCAATTTATTTAGGATTTGTCCATGTATGTTTTATGTGTGCATTTATTTTTGCATTTAGTAGGGCCCTATGAAATCTGTTTTATTTTTCCAAATTCCGTTTTATTTTTTCCACATTTTTTTCCATTTTAATTCTCCTTGTTAACGGTTCAATTAAAGTTTATTAAACAAAAAGCATGTCTAATTACTTAAAATAATGAAACTTAGACAATTTAACATCCATTTATTAAAAGTTTAACAAAAATAATATTTTTAAATATTTTTTTTTCCATTTTAATTCTCCTTTTTAATGGTTCAATTAAATAAAAACAAAAATAAATTAAATTAATAAAATAAATAATTAATTAAAAACAAAAATAATATTTTTAAATATTTAATAAATATTTTGCCCACCTTATGTTTTATTGTTACCAAATTCTGTGTTTCATGTCTAATTATTTGAATGCATGAAAACAAGTTTTATTTATTCTTACAATATCCTTTTAAAATGTTTATTTTTCTCGAAAAGTCTATGTTGTGTTTTTGCATTTTTTTTTTTGTTATAAAAGAAGGCATAAAGCATTAATTTAATTTATCTTTTAATTAATGAAAATTAAACTTTTTTGGCAAATAAATTTAGTCTGAAGAAAAGGTTGTTTTTCAAGGTACTTTGTGACTTTTCTTACTCCATACTCAAAAGTGTACAGCTCTGACAAAATCTGATTTCTTGATGATTTCATATTCTATAATCGTGATTTTTTTTAATTTCAAAGTAGAAAGGAATGACTAATAAGCCAGAAAGTGCTCCTCTGCTGCAGTCTACTGGATATAATGGTGATTTTATGTGTTTATTTAATTTCACTTAAATGTTTCTTTACCACAAAGTATATTTGGTCATCCCACTAAGAATAGCATCATCATAGGGCCCTAATTTAGACAATATCCATATGTTTACGAATTTATTGATGGGTTAATGTAAACTTTTGATATTCATAGCGTTAAATGACTTGGCACAAGCTGATTGGTTCATGTTGCATACGCAACCGATGAACTTACTGGTTAACATTTAAATGGTTGGTTAGCATCCTCCACCTTCCCCAGCTCCACTTGTATAGATCTGCTACCGGTTATTTTATGTGTTATTTGTGCAGTATATCTTAAAATCTCACAGCACCGTATCGCTGTATGCACTGGCAGTAGCAAGTTCCTGTACTTGCTTGCCAGCAGCAGCAGCAATAATCTACAAAAGCAGCAATAACAAACAGTAGCAGCAGTGTAGCAGATCTATGCATTTACCCATTTATTCATATGGAGTTATATTTGAAATTTGATGAAGATTCTTAAAGGAAAGATACAAAAAGAAACTTTAGTGTTCTCAACTCTGTGGATGCAAGTAGATTCTAGACTCATAGTGCAGGTTTGTTCAGGTTGGTGATGAGTGAACTGTGCGCAGAGACTTGAGGTACAAATTGATTTTCTCTTTTTAAAATGGCCTTCCAGAGCTCTATCTTGGAGCTAATTTAGCCCTAAGAGCTAATTTTAGAGTCGTCTCCATCATGATTGAGCCTCTAATGGTTCTACTTTACCTGCTGAACTGATGACCTTTCAGCTCGATGGTGCTTTCTTGCGGTTTGTTGGATTGAGAGCACTGTTTACAGCGTATTCTTACCAGAACCACCCACTTGAAGAAACCGTCTGACTGTAAAATCGTTCTTGACTGAACTGGACTAGACAGATCGAACCACGTTACTCCAGACTGGTTTATTGAAAAGTGTAGTTTTAAATGTCATTGGCTGTTGGGTGCAATACAAATCTTTTTACTCAGATCTTGTAAAGGTGCTGGTGCAGTTATATATTATATATTTGATGTTTAGAGGTTAAACTGCCAAGATTAGTGGTCAAAATATGTTTTCACATCCCGAGGTTAAAGCTCATATGCACAATCAATCAGAGCATATTCCATAACACACAAGGTCACAACACACATTTTGTGATTTTAGAGGTCAAAATATACACTCAGTTAGGTCAAAAGTTAGGGTGCACCTTCAGAGGTTGTCGGTTAAAATACGCACTCTGTGAGGTCAGAGGTCAAAAACACCCTTTGTGTGGTCAAAGGTCAGACACACACACTCTGCGAAGTCAGAGGATAAACACTCTTTGTGAGGTCAGAGGTAAATTTTTTTAGGTCAGAGGTCATACACGCTCTGTGAGATCAAAGGTCAAACACCCTCTTTTGAAGGTCAGAGGTCAAACAGACTCTGTCAGCTGATGTGTTGTTGTTGTGTTTGTCTCTGTGGAGTCTGATGTCAGTGTTCTGTCCGCTGGTCTTGTCTCACATCTCTGTACTGTTGTCTCTTCTCTTTCTCTCTCTGTTTTGTTCGTCTCTTGACTGTGAAGTTGAGCCCTAGTGGAGTGGAGGATGACAGCAAGCTGTCGGTAAGTATTGTCCATGTGTGCGTGTCTGTGTATCGGTCTGTTTACTTGTGTTTGTGCTGCGGTGTAAAGCATGATGTTCATACAATGATCCATTATTGAAGAAAACCCCACCTCTTCAAAACATCAACCTTGGAACTTATTATTATTGTTTGGAAATATAGTGCTCAAAAAAATAAAGGGAACACTTAACCAACACAATGTACAACAAAGTGTTCCCTTTATTTTTTTTGAGCAGTATATATCCTGAAATAAATATAGATGGATTATAGATGAATTATAGATGGCCCTCAGAGGACTTCTGATGATGCCAGCCCTGAAACAACATACAGCACTACAAAATTTTGCTACAAGTTTTATTTCAACGCATAATCATTACTATTAATAGTGTTCATCGTCTGTTTGATTATACCATTACTGATTTTAACTTCTATACCATATGTACATCAACTTGACACATAGTCACCACTAGTAAGCTACTAAATATATTGTAGAAACATAATTTCCTGTACAGCTGCTTTGCAATGATTTTTATTTCGTGAGATGCGCTACACAAATAAACTTGAATTGAGTTGAATTGAATAAAATAAATAAATCAATGAATGGATGAATACATATTCAAAAATGTATTGCATTTTGGTGCTTTTATCACAGATGGATATGTATAGATAAATATCTTGATGGGCGAATTGAATGGATGGGTAGATATATGGATGGATGGATGGATAGACAGAAGGATTTATAGATAAATATCTAGATGGATGGACAGATGGATAGATAGATAGACAGATGATATATTGGTACATATCTAGATGGACAGATGGATGGATGGATGGATGGATGGATAGACAGAAAGATTGATGTATAGAAAAATATTTAGATGGATGGACAAATGGGTGGATAGATAGACAGATGGATATACAGATAAATATCTACATGGACAGATGGATGGATGGATGGATAGACAGATAGATTGATGTATAGATAAATATCTAGATGGGTGGATAGATGGATGGATAGATAGATTGATGTATAGATAAATATCTAGATGGGTGGATGGATGGATAGATAGATTGATGTATAGATAAATATCTAGATGGGTGGATGGATGGATGGATAGACAGATTGATGTATAGATAAATATATAGATGGATGGATGGATGGATAGACAGATTGATGTATAGATAAATATATAGATGGGTGGATGGATGGATGGATGGATGGATAGACAGACTGATGTATAGATAAATATCTAGATGGATGGATGGATGGATGGATAGACAGATTGATGTATATATAAATATCTAGATGGGTGGATGGATGGATGGATAGACAGATTGATGTATAGATAAATATATAGATGGGTGGATGGATGGATGGATGGATGGATAGACAGACTGATGTATAGATAAATATCTAGATGGATGGATGGATGGATGGATAGACGGATTGATGTATAGATAAATATATAGATGGGTGGATGGATGGATGGATAGACAGACTGATGTATAGATAAATATCTAGATGGATGGATGGATGGATAGACAGATTGATGTATAGATAAATATATAGATGGGTGGATGGATGGATGGATGGATAGACAGACTGATGTATAGATAAATATCTAGATGGATGGATGGATGGATGGATAGATAGATTGATGTATAGATAAATATCTAGATGGGTGGATGGATGGATGGATGGATAGACAGATTGATGTATATATAAATATCTAGATGGGTGGATGGATGGATAGACAGATTGATGTATAGATAAATATCTAGATGGGTGGATGGATGGATGGATGGATGGATAGATAGATTGATGTATAGATAAATATCTAGATGGGTGGATGGATGGATGGATAGACAGATTGGTGTATAGGTAAATATCTAGATGGGTGGATGGATGGATGGATGATAGACAGATTGATGTATAGATAAATATGTAGATGGGTGGATGGATGGATGGATAGACAGATTGATGTATAGGTAAATATCTAGATGGGTGGATGGATGGATGGATGATAGACAGATTGATGTATAGATAAATATCTAGATGGGTGGATGGATGGATGGACGATAGACAGATTGATGTATAGATAAATATCTAGATGGGTGGATGGATGGATAGATAGATTGATGTATAGATAAATATCTAGATGGGTGGATGGATGGATGGATAGACAGATTGGTGTATAGGTAAATATCTAGATGGGTGGATGGATGGATGGATGATAGACAGATTGATGTATAGATAAATATGTAGATGGGTGGATGGATGGATGGATAGACAGATTGATGTATAGGTAAATATCTAGATGGGTGGATGGATGGATGGATGATAGACAGATTGATGTATAGATAAATATCTAGATGGGTGGATGGATGGATGGATGGACGATAGACAGATTGATGTATAGATAAATATCTAGATGGGTGGATGGATGAATGGAAGGATGGATAGACAGATTGATGTATAGATAAATATGTAGATGGGTGGATGGATGGATGGATGGATGGATGGATGGACGATAGACAGATTGATGTATAGATAAATATCTAGATGGGTGGATGGATGGATGGATGGATGGACGATAGACAGATTGACGTATAGATAAATATCTAGATGGGTGGATGGATGGATGGATGGATGGATGGATGGACGATAGACAGATTGATGTATAGATAAATATCTAGATGGGTGGATGGATGGATGGAAGGATGGATAGACAGATTGATGTATAGATAAATATGTAGATGGATGGATGGATGATAGACAGATTGATGTATAGATAAATATCTAGATGGGTGGATGGATGGATGGATGGACAGATTGACGTATAGATAAATATCTAGATGGGCGGATTGATGGATGGATGGATAGACAGATAGATGTATAGATACATATCTAGATGGGTGGATGGATGGATGGATAGATAGATTGACGTATAGATAAATATCTAGATGGGCAGATTGATGGATGGATAGACAGATAGATGTATAGATAAATATCTAGATGGGTGGATGGATGGATGGATAAACAGATTGATGTATAGATAAATATCTAGATGGGTGGATGGATGGATGGATAGATAGATTGACGTATAGATAAATATCTAGATGGGTGGATGGATGGATGGATAGACAGATAGATGTATAGATACATATCTAGATGGGTGGATGGATGGATGGATAGACAGATAGATGTATAGATACATATCTAGATGGGTGGATGGATGGATGGATAGACAGATAGATGTATAGATACATATCTAGATGGGTGGATGGATGGATGGATAGACAGATAGATGTATAGATAAATATCTAGATGGGCAGATTGATGGATGGATAGACAGATAGATGCATAGATAAATATCTAGATGGGTGGATGGATGGATGGATAGACAGATTGATGTATAGATAAATATCTAGATGGGTGGATGGATGGATGGATGGATGGATAGACAGATAGATGTATAGATAAATATCTAGATGGGTGGATGGATGGATGGATGGATGGATAGACAGATAGATGTATAGATAAATATCTAGATGGGTGGATGGATGGATGGATAGACAGATAGATGTATAGATACATATCTAGATGGGTGGATGGATGGATGGATAGACAGATTGATGTATAGATAAATATCTAGATGGGTGGATGGATGGATGGATGGATGGATGGATAGACAGATAGATGTATAGATAAATATCTAGATGGGTGGATGGATGGATGGATGGATAGACAGATAGATGTATAGATACATATCTAGATGGGTGGATGGATGGATGGATAGACAGATAGATGTATAGATACATATCTAGATGGGTGGATGGATGGATGGATAGACAGATAGATGTATAGATACATATCTAGATGGGTGGATGGATGGATGGATAGACAGCTTGATGTATAGATAAATATCTAGATGGGCAGATTGATGGATGGATAGACAGATAGATGTATAGATAAATATCTAGATGGGTGGATGGATGGATGGATAGACAGATTGATGTATAGATAAATATCTAGATGGGTGGATGGATGGATGGATAGACAGATAGATGTATAGATACATATCTAGATGGGTGGATGGATGGATGGATAGACAGATAGATGTATAGATACATATCTAGATGGGTGGATGGATGGATGGATAGACAGCTTGATGTATAGATAAATATCTAGATGGGCAGATTGATGGATGGATAGACAGATAGATGTATAGATAAATATCTAGATGGGTGGATGGATGGATGGATAGACAGATTGATGTATAGATAAATATCTAGATGGGTGGATGGATGGATGGATGGATGGATAGACAGATAGATGTATAGATAAATATCTAGATGGGTGGATGGATGGATGGATGGATGGATAGACAGATAGATGTATAGATAAATATCTAGATGGGTGGATGGATGGATGGATAGATAGACAAATTGATGTATAGATAAATATCTAGATGGGTGGATGGATGGATAGACAGACAGATAGATGTATAGATAAATGTCTAGATGGGCGGATGGATGGATAGACAGATAGATGTATAGATAAATGTCTAGATGGGCGGATGGATGGATGGATAGACAGATAGATGTATAGATAAATGTCTAGATGGGTGGATGGATGGATGGATAGACAGATAGATGTATAGATAAATGTCTAGATGGGTGGATGGATGGATGGATAGACAGATTGATGTATAGATAAATATCTAGATGGATGGATGGATAGACAGATAGATGAATGTATAGATACATATCTAGAAGGATGGATGATGGTGCTACAGTCTACACAAACCTCTTTTCATCAAAGCGACAGTAAAGTGGCACCTTGACATCTGCAGGCACTGATCCCTGATCCTCAGAGCAATTTACTCAGTGTTTGTCTCAGCACAACACACACACTCTCTCTCTCTCACACACACACACACACACACACACACACACACACACACACACACACACACACACACACACTCCTGACACCTGTATGATTGTGTTAATCAGCAGCTGACTCTTCTGATTGCATTGACATGTTGCCATAGCATCAGCTACTCTAAAGACAGATTAACCCTTGACCCCAATCACCCTAACCACCCCCTCCCTGTCCTCTGAAGGGTCAGGACATCCAGCCTCAGTTTAGAATCACTCAAACACGCTGCTTCCATAAGATGAGCTGCGTTTATACCGTCTCTATGACGACCGTGTCATCACTCTGCATTCTGTATTCTGATGTCTCTGGCCAGAAGGCTTAGATTGACATGTCTCTCCTCCTATCACAGGCCAAACCCCGGCTGCAGAGAGGAGGAAGCTCCGCCTCTTTACACAACAGCCTAATGAGGAACAGCATCTTTCATCTGATGATCCACACACTCGACCCTCTCAGTGAAGGTAAAGCACACACGCAATCATCCACATTTAGTGAAAACAGAATAACGCTTTGAAATGCAGAGTTGCAAATCGTACATTTAAAGAAACGCCTGGGTCATAAATGTAATGTAAATAAATAATTTTAAAAAGAGCTGTTTAATGTAATCAAAATATATATTTTAATGCCATATAATAATAATAATAATAACAACAACAAATTAAGCCTTTAGATATATAGCCATATATACATGTACAGTATATATAGTTTTTATTTTTATTTGGTATGCGTTCATTTCACCCTAATTCTCTTGTCATCTGATACACAATCTCTTATAAGTACTTTTGTAATAATTAGGTATATTAATATCCATCTTCGTGTTTCTCTAATGCTGGTGATGTGATTTGTGTCAGATATTTTGGTCTTTCATGGTTTGATGAAGTGCAGCAGTGTGACCTGCAGTGTTTGCTGGTTTTCATTAAAGAATACTGTAACTGGTTACAGAGATAATTTATGATGTAGATAAAGGGGGGTCACATTGGCAAAATTTTGAAGGCAAAAAAAGTACATAGTAGGGCTGGACGATAAATCGAACGATATCGTGAGGCGCGTTTAGTCAATGAAGCCGGTACTTTGATCAGTAGTAAATCTCCATTCGATTCGCATTCGATTTTGAGCGCGATTTGCCGTAGCTTGTCAGAGATTTACGTCTCTGTGTATTAATTGCCGCTCCAGCGGAACCTGAGCGGAACGCACCTGATGGAGATTTACTACTAATCAAAGTACCTGCTTCATTGACTAAACGCACCTCACAATATCGTGTGATTTATCGTCCAGCCCTAGTACATAGTTTGTTGTCAAAAGTGTAGTGATAAAGCACAGCTCACACAGAAATCACAGCTTTCTACGTGTCAGTGTGACGAATAAACTTACATTAAACGGCTCAAAGATGTTAAAGGATAACTATTGCCAAAATGCAACCTGGGCTGTTTTTTTTTTTTTACTGTAAACGAGACAAACTTATTGATTTTGATGCGCTCAAAGTTATGCCCCTAGTACTCCCATTCACCGGCCATTGACCACAAAACGAAATCACGGTCAATCTCAAAAACGGCTCGTTTGTCGTAATTATGCTTTTAGATATAAGTTTGTCTCGTTTACAGTAAAAAAAAAAAAACAGCCCAGGTTGCATTTTGGCAATAGTTATCCTTTAAGATGTCCAGGTCAAAAGAAATTTAAGTCAAAAGTGATTTTCATGTCCATAGAAAGCACATTAAATGTTAGTAATGTGTCTACTTTTAAGGTTTCAAATACGTGTTTGGAGAATAAAATGTCAAAGTTTGGTTGAAATAATGTTACAATGTCATTCACTGTGCATGTTAAATATATATAAAATAACAAGGCAGCATATTACACTCTATTGTGTTTTAAATAAGAAAACAATTCTTACAGACAAATGGGCAAAACCTAGTATAGTGGCAAATAAAAAAAATAAATAAATGGAATTTGGGGCGAAAGTAATTCATCTTTTAATGTCATAAATTGATTTTTGTTGTAAATATGCAGGTAATATTTATTATTTGCTCAGAAAAACAAAAGTGAAAATGCAATTAAATTAAACAGAAAACATTTTAATATATTTTTTTTGTAAAACAGCAACAACTTAAAGCAGTATTACACTTATTATTTTTATGCTTAAACCCAAACAGAAGTGAAAGTGCAGCACCGTTAAATGTGAGCATTGTTGACCACTGATATCTTCCTGTATAGTTTATAGTAGTGTATAGTAGAGTCATAGTTTTTATAATAAATATTTTGAATTCGTTTTATTTTTATATTTTCTGTTTTCATTTTAATTTTAATTTTAGTTTAACTTTATTTTGTTGTGTATTTTTATTAGTTTTTGTTTCTAGAATATTTTAATTCATTAATTAATCATACATTTATTTTTACTCTTTTTTTTTTAGTTACACTACCAGTCAAAAGTTTTGAACAGTAAGATTTTTTAAAGAAGTCTCTTCTGCTCACCAAGCCTGCATTTTTTTTTTTATTCAAAGTACAGCATCAACAGTAAAGTTCTGAAATATTTTTATAATTTAAAATAACAGTTTTCTTTTTGAATATATTTTTAAATTTATATTCCTGATTTCAAAGCTACATTTTTGGCATCATTACTCCAGTCACATGTTCTTTCAGAAATCATTCATAAATTCTGATTTGGTGCTGAGTTAAATTTTTCAGGTTTCCTTGATGAATAGAAAGTTCAGAAGAACAGTATTTATCTAAAATAGAAATCTTTTGTAACATTGTAAATGTGTTTATCATCACTTTTGATACATTTAAAGAATCCTTGCTAAATAAATTTCTATAATAATTATAAAAATAATTCTATTTTTGACTCCAAGCCTTTGAATGGTATAGTGTATAATGTTACAAAAGCTTTTTGTTTTAGATAATGCTGATCTTTCTATTCATCAAAGAATCCTGAAAAAAAAAACTAAACTGTTTTAAATTGATGGATGATGATGATAATAATAATAATAATAATAATAATAATAATATGTTTCTTGAACAGCAAATAAGCATATTAGAATGATTTCTGAAAGGTCATGTAACACTGAAGACTGAAAATGCAGCTTTGATCACAGGAATAAATTACATTTTAAAATATATTCAAATAGAAAACAGTCATTTTAAATATTTCACAATATCACTGCTTTTACTGTATTTTGGATCAAATAAATGCAGGCCTGGTGAGCAGAAAAGTTGTCTTTAAAAAAACATTAAAAATCTTACTGTTCAAAAACTTTTGACTGGTAGCGTATTTTTAGTTATTTATTGAATTTATCAAAAAATATTTTATCTTTTATATCATATATTTTTTTTATATTCAATTTAATATAATTTGTTGTAACACAAGTTTTATGTAATTGAATAACCCTTCATGCTCTGACGCATCCACAAAGTCGCAGCAGTATTAAGCTAACTGTTTATTTAAGCTTGCTTTAAAAAAAATAATAATAATACTCTTTTACATTACAAAATTCATTGTGATTAAAAAACCTCACAAACCTTATGTGTTAAATTAAATTCTCAGTTGTCATGACATTGTGAAGCCGGTTAACCTGGGAAAGTGTGACGGTACCCCAGAAAGAGACTGATCAACCCGTGAAAATCACACCAGTATCGCCTCACACGTTGATCACACGCTCACACGGGGGTTACGCCGTAAATCACACTTCTGCTACTGTTTATGCATTCACTAAATCAGCCAAATGGATCATTTAACAAAAGATGCATGCAATTTTTACTGTGCAAAACAAAACCAAAAAAAAAAAAAAAAAAATTAAATGCTGTATCAGTTGATATAAGTTGATCTAAAAGATTTCAGCTCTAAAATTAACTTAAAAACATTCGGTTTGACCTGCACATTTAATGGATATTTGAAGAGCACATCTCATCTGTTTATGCATTCACTAAATCAGCCAAATTGATAATTTAACCAAAGATGCATGCAAATTCTATTGTGCAAAAAAAATAAATAAATAATAATAATTTTTAAAATGCTTTATCGATCTGTGTGTATTTTATCGAACTTTATCTAAAAGCTTTCAGCTCTAAAATTAACTTAAAAATTACCAAATAAAACATTCGGTTTGATCTGCATATTTAATGGATATTTGAAGAGTAGCACATCTCATCTGTTTATGCATTGACTAAATCAGCCAAATTGATAATTTAACCAAAGATGCATGCAAATTCTTCTGTGCAAAAAAAAACAAAACAAAAAACAAAACTAAAACTCATTTTTAAAATGCTTTATCGATCTGTGTGTATTTTATCGAACTTTATCTAAAAGTTTCAGCTCTAAAATTAACTTAAAAACATTCGGTTTGATCTGCATATTTAATGGATATTTGAAGAGCACATCTCATCTGTTTATGCATTCACTAAATCAGCCAAATTGATCATTTAACAAAAGATGCATGCAATTTTTACTGTGCAAAACAAAACCAAAAAATAAAAAAAAAATTTAAATGCTGTATCAGTTGATATAAGTTGATCTAAAAGATTTCAGCTCTAAAATTAACTTCAAAACATTCGGTTTGACGTGCACATTTAATGGATATTTGAAGAGCACATCTCATCTGTTTATGCATTCACTAAATCAGCCAAATTGATAATTTAACCAAAGATGCATGCAAATTCTATTGTGCAAAAAAAAAAAAAAAACATTTTTAAAATGCTTTATCGATCTGTGTGTATTTTATCGAACTTTATCTAAAAGCTTTCAGCTCTAAAATTAACTTAAAAATTACCAAATAAAACATTCGGTTTGATCTGCATATTTAATGGATATTTGAAGAGTAGCACATCTCATCTGTTTATGCATTCACTAAATCAGCCAAATTGATAATTTAACCAAAGATGCATGCAAATTCTTATGTGCAAAAAAAACAAAACAAAACAAAACTAAAAATCTTTTTAAAAATGCTTTATCAATCTGTGTGTATTTCATCGAACTTTATCTAAAAGCTTTCAGCTCTAAAATTAACTTAAAAATGACCAAACAAAACATTCGATTTGACCTGCACATTTAATGGCTATTTGAAGAGTAGCACATCTCATCTTTATATTCACAACATGGCTTTGCTGTAGAGCTTAATAGTGTTTATTTTTCCTGCTTAGACTCGTTTTCATCTCTTTCTCTCTCTGTCTGTCTCTCTCTGTTTCTCTCTGTCTGTTGTTTCCTCAGAATTCGCTGACTCTGGTGAGTTATTCTCTAAATCTCGTTGTCATCACAGTCCCAGCTGAAGCCGCGTCACCATCCGCTCGTCCCGCTGTCTGTATCTCTATCTGTTTATTCACAGTATTCAGAGACACTGGATGCCGTGTGTTTCTTTCAAGTTTCCATGTGTGTTTGTCATTTTTCATTGTGTGTTTTTCCTGGCTAAAGCTCCATTTCATGTGTGCCATAACCCTGATATCTTGTGTTGCTCATTCACATGTGTGTAAATAATGACTTTAATGGTTTATCTCTTACAAAAACCTTTATTGATATATGCATTTTTGTAGACAAACAAAAAATGGCTGATTGATTTCATGTTATTATTTTTATATATATATATATATTTTTTTTAATTAAATTAGATTACAGTTACAGACATTCTTATACATTACAATTATATTACCTAAGTTATGTAAGTAAGTTTCTTTGTAATTCTCAAAGGCAGAAACAAAAAATTGGGCCGAATGGCTGAAACATTTTATTATTATTTTTGTTGTTGTTATTTATTTGTTTGCATGCCGCTTTTCAAAATACATATTGTTCCACAGCGAGTTTGAAAACAGGATTGCAATGGTTATAATATTTTAATATCTTCAGACTTTATAGTCACAGTATTTGAAAATCATGAAAATTCACAGCAAGCTTTCACACAAGTAAACGATAATCACAGCGTGCCGATATACAGCCGTATCTCACGTCTACGAGTGTGATATTGCGTTTATACAACAGTTTGACGACACGAGTGTGTAAATACTATATATAAACAAAATAACAACAGGGTGTCTTTAAAAGCCCTCTTTTGTCCAGAACTACTTCTTTCCACCTCAGATTTAAATCTAAAGTAGACCATTTAACAGCTGAGACCAAGCCTCCTTTATTAATTCGAAAAACGTCACTTTAGAACTAGTAATGAAGTAACATTGAGTTGCTTCATTAAAAGCTTATTGTATTACTGCATTAAAAGCTCACTGTATTCTGTAGAGTATTATGAGAGAGAGATGGACTGGGCGAGTGTGATTACCTGCATCTGATACAGCATTCATTCTTCAGATCAGTCTCGTATTCACAATAAATGTTAGTTTGAATATCTGCTGAGGAAAGCGTTATCTTTGTCGTAACATTAATATCCTTTCATCTGTTAATGGTGATTTTGCTGCTCAGTGCATTTGTTCGCTGCTTTAAGCTGTTGTTGAAACTAAAAATAACTTCCATTTATAGCATCAACTTTTCAGTGTAAAAGTTTTTTTCTGCTGAGTCATAAAAACAGTTCACCATCTAATGGCAGAACATGTAGCTAAAATCTCCATCACGAACACATGCACCATTTCTCAATACTACATACTATTGTTTATATAAAATATTATTTATTGAATAGTAATATTTAACAGACAACAACAACAGCCATCATAAAAGTTGCTAGGCGATTCAGTCAAAAGTACAAAGGCAGCGCTCTGATATACAGCATTTAATGTACATAAACATGAGACAAAACAAGAAAATGCGCTGTGTAAATAAGTTCAGAGCGTGCACTTGCATAATGACATGGTTGCAGCTGTTAATGCACAATTACCATTTTAGATTGACAAACTGTAATACTGCATAAGATTTCTATTCGGACTGAAAATTTGGCAACCCACCAAAATACAAGCTTGCTAATTAAGGTTTGAAAAAATGAAAATTCACCAAAAAAAGTAAATATTACAATTTTTATTTTTAGGTTTGCTATAAAATAATAGCATTATATTTAATACTCCCTTTTTATTTTAAAACATAATAGCATTACCACACTAATATTTTTTGTATTATTTTATTTAAAATAATATAATAATAATAAAGTCCAATGATATTATTATTATTATTATTATTATTATTATTATTATTATTATTATTATTATTAATATATATTTCTTTAATTCTATTTAATGTGTCACACTATGTGTAAAGTGAGAAGTGAGAACCAAACCTCCAGTAGATATATATATATATGTGACCCTGGACCACAAAACCAGTCTTAAGTTGCTGGGGTATATTTGTAGCAATAGCCAAAAATACATTGTATGGGTCAAAATTTTTGCTTTTTGTTTTATGCCAAAAATCATTAAGAAATTAAGTAAAGTTCATGTTCCATGAAGATTTTTTGTAAAATTCCTACTGTAAATATATCAAAATGTAATCTTTGATTTGTAATATGCATTGTTAAGAACCTAATTTGGACAACTTTAAAGGTGATTTTCTCAGTCTTTTTTATTTTTTTGCATCCTCAGATTTCTGATTTCAAATAGATGTATCTCGGCCAAATATTGTCCTATCCTAACAAACCATACATCAATAGAAAGCTTATTTATTGAGCTTTCATATGATGTATAAATCTCAGTTTTGTCAAATTTAACCTTATGACTGGTTTTGTGGTCCAGGGTCACATATATATATATATATATATATATATATATATATATATATATATATACATAGATAGATAGATAGATTTAACGATTATGTATTATACATTTATTTACTAAATCTATAAAAATGATATAAAGATAATATACACATTTTTTTTCAAGATCTTTAAAATAATATTTAAATGTATGCAGTTTTATGTATGTGTTTAGTGCATATCTATTTAATATTTATTTTTCCATTTGATTTATCTATTTATTTTTGTTACTTATTAGTTACAAAAAGTGCACATTACTGGGTTTCTCTCACAGCATCACGTCAAACTCTTGGAAACTCCACCAGTTACATAAATGCAACAACACATAATGATTGTGTTTTAGTGGCTTATTGTGACGACTAGCTCGTACAGTCTATATGTCGACACATAGAGTCCCGGAGCAAAACACTCTCCCCAGATGAATTGATGAATTGCATAAGTTCATTAATTGATATTGAGCACATAATAAATAGTTTTCCAGATGCACACGTTACCATCGCTGCACACACTGCACAAGATTTCCCTTCACGCTTCTCAGACATGACAAATGTAATGTGTGTGTGTGTGTGTGTGTGTGTGTGTGTGCATCTGACCTCTCAGTTTGTATTGATTATTGAGCTCGACCCCCACGCCGGACCAACAATTCCTCTATTTTTGGAGCGATCCGTCTGCTCTCTCAAATCCACACGCACACATTCATAAAGACGCTGTGATCCCTCTTCCAGCTGATCGCGTACGAGCATGCGCAGACACTCACACACGCCAATAACCGCCTGATCGGGTCTTCCATGCGACCTTTATTACGTAACGTGACACACATGCATGCAGTCACACACCCTTTCCCGGCTGAATCGATGTTAAAAGCTTTGTGCCGCTGGGATGAGCGGTCAGCAGCTGCAGAGGTCATTCTGCAAAGTCGCTGCTGGACAAGAACAGGTTTATATTGTCTACACTCTTCAAAATTAAGCTGATCTTTAAAGCGATGCCATAGAAGAACCATTTTTGGTTTCACAAAGAACCATCCAGTCAAAGGTTCTTTAAAGAACCATCTCTTTCTTACCTTTTTATAATCTGAAGATCCTTCTTGCACCACAAAAAACAGAAATGTTCTTCAGATGTTAAAGGTTCTTTATGGAACCAGGTTCTTCTATGGCATCGTGAAGCGCCTATTATTTTTAAGAGTTATACAGCATAGAAGAGCTTACAAATAAGACAATCAAATCTAATTTAAAATCTAATTTAAAACTTGACATAAATACAAACTCTGCATAAAAGCTATTCTTACTTGGATTTTTCGTCTTTGTTTCGAGCCAAAATATCAAAAAAAAAATATATATATTATTTTTCTTACCCCATTGGAATATTATTTAGTTTGTTACGAGCAAAACTCACTTAATTTTGACTTTTTTTTTTTTTTTCTGAAAACAAGACAATAATTTTTACTCGTCTAGAAAATCCTTCTTGATTTAAGAATTTTTAGATATTTTGACTGGAAACAAGACAAAAGTAAGAAATGCATTTTTTGTACATTTGATCTAGTTTGCAGGTCATTCTGGCAACTTACAGCATTAGAAAGAGTGTGTGATTTCTTTTTACATTTAGAGATGGTTCTATCAGAAATGAATAATACCTCAAAAAAGTTACCAAGTTTAGGTGCACCATTTTTTATTTAAAATATAATTTTAATTGATCAAGAATGCATTAAATTAAACAAAAGTACAAAAGATTTCTGTTTCAAATAAATGCTGCATTTCATTCCATTGGCAGATTATTTTGCTTGCTTGCTTTTTTTTCTGAAAACAAGACAATCAATTTTACTCATCTAGAAAATCCTTCTTGATTTAAGAATTTTTAGATATTCTGACTGGAAACAAGACACAAAAAACCCTAAGTAAGAAAAGCATTTTCTGCAGTGATAAAACTGTTAAAACACGTTTTCAGTCTTTTCAAATCTTTGCACTCCACTGTATATTATATCCATGAATCTAAAATTCATTTTGTATGCGATGTCTGCAATTAAATATTAAAGTCCCTTTCAGATCAGTCATGTATAATATATAAGCCATAATTGAAGTAAGTGTTTTGCAATGCATCTGGGACTTTCATCAATTTAATTTACTCAAACGTGGCCCTGTTTCATTAGTGTTTTTGGAGATCCCTAACACCATATATACACAGCTTCGTGACTGCTGTGTTGAAGCTAAAGGTCATGACAGAGTGACCTCTAACCACCGGCCAATCAGCAGTCAGATTGAGACTAGACTTCAACATCAGTAAAATCAAAGTAAAATCTGTCTGCTGTGAAAATTGACTGTCTGCTATTAGGCTCTTTGTACATCTGATCTAGTTTGCAGGTTATTTTGGCCACTTGCAGAGGAAGAATGAATTTGTTTTATGTGATTTCTTTTTACGTTTAGAGACGGTTCTATCAGAAATATTATAATCACTATTATTTATTTTAAGAAAATATAATTTTAATTGATCAAGAATGCATTAAATTAAACACAAGTACAAAAGATTTCTGTTTTTTTTTAAAATAAATGCTGTTCTTTCGAACGTTCTATTTCACTGCAAAAATGCTTTTCTTCGATTTTTTTTGTCTTGTTTCCAGCCAAAATATCTAAAAATGTTTAAATCAAGAAGGATTTTATAGACGAGTAAAAATTATTTTAATAGTTTTTGCTTAAAATAGGCAAAATAATCTGCCAGTGGGGTAAACAAAAAAATTAAAAATAAATCATATTTCAAACAGAAAACAAGATTATTTTTCTTAACCCATTGGCGGATTATTTTGCTTGTTTCAAGCAAAAACACTTAATTTTGACTTGTTTTTTTGGAAAATAAGACAATAATTTGTACTCACCTTAAAAATCCTTCTTGATTTAAGAAGTTTTAGATATTTTGGCTGGAAACAAGACAAATCGTCTAAGTAAGAAAAGCATTTTTCTGTTTGAAATATTATTTTTTGCTTACCCCACTGGCAGATTATTTTGCTTGTTCTAATCAAAAACTCACTTAATTTTGACTTGTTTTTTCTGAATCTTTTTTCGTCTATAAAATCCTTCTTGATTGAAGAATTTTTAGATATTTTGGCTGGAAACAAGACAAACAATCAAAGCTAGAAAAGCATTTTTTGCAGTGCAAAAATATTGCACAGCACAACTGTTTTCAACATTGATAATAATCAGAAATGTTTCTTGAGCAGCAAATCGCTATATTAGAATGATTTCTGAAAGATCACTAAAGACAAATAATGATGCTGAAAATTCAGATTTGATCTCAAGAATAAATTACAGGTTAGCAGATATTAACATAGAAAACACTTATTTTAAATTATAATAATATTTCAAAATTATTATTGTGTTTCTGATCAAATGAACATGTCACTCGCAGTGTTCACTTCACTATAAGGCCTGTTTTTATTTTCTCCTCCTTTTTGTTAATTTTTTGCACTTATGCCTGTGAGATCGGCCTAGAGAGATATTTTTGTCCACATCACGTTCTCATTTCTCACTGTCGCTGTGTGTCTGTGTGTTTGTGCTGGTGTACATGTGCCAGCGTGTGTTTCCTTACCCTTGTCTCTGTGTGTGATATTGTAGAGCTGGGGACTTATGGCAAGCTAAAATATTATCAGTCAATGACTGAAGAAGGTAAGACTCTTTCTGTCAACCCTCATTTTTCTCCCTGTCTGCTTCACCTCTCTAACCATGATGCCGTTTGTTCATGCGTGAGAGAGAGAGAGAGAGTTTTCTTCTCCGTTTTTAGTTTCATGACCCTCTTGCCGAGATTTCACTCACATAAGTGCAAATCGTGGTTTTCATCTTTAATTTAGCATCATTTTGAATTTTCACGGTTGTTTTTCTTTCATCCCATCCATTTATTTTTCTGTTTTTGGTTGTTCTTTGAAAGTTTTGTTTGAGTGTTTTTATTGTTATTTTTATATAAATGCATGGAAAACATTTAGAACCGTATTATCCCTGTATGGCCTGACATAATAAATAAGCATTTTTTTATTGAAGAGTTTATTGAACCTGACAAAATATAAGAACAGTTTGCATTTTTTTTTTTTTTTTTTGAGTATTATGTTATGTGATAATGTGCGACCCTGCATCACAAAACCAGCACTGGTATATTTGTAGCAATAGCCAAAAATACATTGGATGGGTCAAAATTTTATTTTATAAGTAAAGATCATGTTCCATGAAGACATTTTGTAAATTTTCTACCGTAAATATATCAAAACTTAGTTTTTGATTAGTAGTATGCATTGCTAAGAACTTAATTTGGACAACTTTAAAGGCGATATTAAACTTTCCTCAATATTTTAATTGATTTAGTTATTTATTTTGCATCCTCAGATTTTCAAACAGTTGTATCTTGGCTAAATATTGTTATCCTTACAAACCATACATCAATGGAAAGCTTATTTATTTTATGTTAAAAAAAAAAACAAAACAAAAAAAAACCTTATGACTGGTTTTGTGGTCACATATAGTGAGAATATGGAGAAAAAAAATAGTATTCAAAGATATGCAAAAATATGCAATTTGATGCAGATGCTGATATTTATATGATGCAAGTTATGTTACGAGATCTTTATAACAGAATAAGAGATACTGACATTAAATGAAATAAATATCAGTGGTCACTCTCTCTAATAATATGTCTTAGATGAGATTGAAATGCTCCAAAAATATGATGCAATGCAATGGCGATTGAGGGATGAACAAATAAATGCTACTTGATAAAAATCAGTAAAGATTTGACAGCAAAAAGACGCGTTAAGCACATTTTCTGGCTTTTCAATAACACAAATGTCCTTTAGCAGATTTTCAGTCTTTCTTTTTCAGGAAAATTGATAAAAATATTCATCATTCATTCGGCACTAACCTTACGAAAAAGAAGTTTATTCAAGTGTGCTATTAGTATACTTCTTTTAAACTAAAAATAGGAAACTATACTTTCAGTTTACTACAAATGTGTTTTATATACACTTCTCAGAATTATACTTAAAATTACATTAAGTATACTTGACTTATACTTAGAAAAAGACTAAATATATTTGAGCTATACTTTTGCTCTGAGAGTTTTCATAGTTATCATATAAGCTTCTTCTGAACAGAATTTCCAAAACACAAGTGAAGAAGAAACCGAAACAACAGATGCTTCCACATGTAATCTAACAGCATCAAAACCATAGATATGTAAAACTGTTGTTATGGAATAAAATGTCGACCCATGAGGAGGTAATAATGATCAACCCCATTTACGTTTTGATTAGCATTAATAGTCGTTTTTTTTAGCTTTTTTTTTTTTCTCAAAATGTTAATTTATGAAACATACACACATTCAAGTGTTTATAAAAAACGAATGCATGAAGCTAGAATACAATATTTTTGTTTACAAGCAGATACCCTGTTCTTTCTTTTGATGATTTGTATGTTCAGAGATTCATATAACAAAATATATACAAATTAATACTTAAAAATAATTAATAGGAACATATTAGTATTTGGTCTAAAGTTCACTTAAAGAAAACTTATGAGTATACTTGCAGTATAAATCTACTAAACTAGTAGTTTACTGAAACTATACTTCAAAGTGTACAAAAAATACATTAAAAACAATTTAATTTGTAAACTATCAGAATACCTAAAAGTTCTATTCTAGTCTACTTTCAGTACAAACTGAAAACATAGATGTAAACTAGTTGTGTATTCAAAGTTTACTACTGTTATACACTGTAAAAAGTGAACAGTTGGATCAACTTAAAACAATTACTTCAATTGGTAACACCTAAAAAATTTCAGTTGATTGAACTAAGATTATTTAAGTGTGGTCAATCACAATTAGATAATCTTAGTTCAATCAACTTAATTTTTTTAGGTGTTACCAATTGAAGTAATTGTTTTAAGTTGATCCAACTGTTCACTTTTTACAGTGTACTTAAAGTATCACTGCAAAAAATGCTTTTCTTACTTAGATTTTTTGTCTTGTTTCCAGCCAAAATATCAAAAAAATTCTTGAATCAGGAAGGATTTTCTAGACAAGAAAAAGTTATTGTCTTGTTTTTAGTAAAAACAAGTCAAAATTAAGTGAGTTTTTGCTTAAAACAAGCAAAATAATCTGCCAATGGGGTAAGAAAAATAATCTAGTTGTCTGCTTGAAATAAGATTTTATTTTCTTACCCCAGTGGCAGATTATTTTGCTTGTTTTAAGCAAAAACTCACTTAATTTTGACTTGTTTTTACTAAAAACAAGACAATAATTTTTACTTGTCTAGAAAATCCTTCCTGATTCAAGAATTTTTAGATATTTTGGCTGGAAACAAGACAAAAATTCTAAGTAAGAAAAGCATTTTTTGCAGTGTACTTAAAATCAAATTAGTCCCAAGGAGTATTGAAATAGTACACTTAAAAGTATACTACTAGTACACTGATATTTGCATACTTGCTACATAAAGTCCTGACACTGATGAGGAAGTTGCAAGTCACGTTTCATGACTTTTGTTAAATTTCCTTCCCGAACATCCTGTTCCAATGAATACGTCCACACTTGGCAAAAATCTGGATGCTTTTAATCGCCTTTAAAATGCAGAACGGTGGGTCGAACGTACACAGAGTTTTCCGATAACAGAGCTGCGTTACTCGTCACCGTCTGTAAGCGCTCAGCAATCCGTGAGAGTCAGATAAAACGGCCGGCTGCATTCAGACACACACAGAAATAGATGGCAAGAAACGTACGTCACGGTGTTGAGACCGAGAGTGAGTCATTCTATAACTAGAGTTATGCAAGGCATAATGCAATAATAACAGCCCGTCTCTCTCTCTCTCTCTCATGTCTCACTAATGCAATAATGTCACTTCTTAGACATCTGTTATGGCTGAATTGCTTAAGTCTCTTTGAGGATCCATAACATCTAAGGCAACCGAATCTGTGTGTGTTTGTTACACGGAGTGACAGGCTTCTAATTTTAGTTCCCTTCTCCGTATTAAACAGACTTTGATGTTGTAATATTCAGCATGGGAAGGTGCATGAGTAAATATTTCATCTGAATCTATTTAGAGAAATGCGACATGTATTCAGAGTAACCCACGATAACCTACGCTACACCGGACTTACAATAAACACCTGTGAAAAAGAAGTACACCTATTTGTACTGAATGTGCACTTATAGTGTACTTCAAATCTAAGTATGTATATTATTAAAAAATCTGTATTTGCAGATAATATAATATTGATCAAATAAAATGTCACTTAAGTAACTAAAAGAGAAAACACTGTTTCTTAACACACTTGAGTACACTTTTAAATAATTACTGTAAGTTTTAATATTTTTCATGTCATGTTTTAATGTACACTTATTTTGATGTGTTGACCAACATAAAGCAAAGCACATTTAAAGCACTTGATTATAATTATGATTTTAACTTTAGTGTGTTACTCGATTTTACATTTAAAATGAATGTATTTTTTTGTATTGAGTTAAAATGCAACTTTACATCATTGCAAATGTTTGATGTTAAGTATATTTAACTTTAACAATACTTAGGTGGGTCAAAAAGCACTTATGTTGCATTTAATAAAAAGTTAAACTATAATACCCTTTGGTTTAATTGCATTTAATTTATAAAGCTTCTGAAAAATTACATTCAGTTTGCACTTAAGTAAACTTGTGCACAATGCACATTTCTAAATATTAACACTAACATATGTTTTAATGTTTTAAATAATATCGATCTTTAGATGCAAATTATTTTAAGTGTAACTAAAGTATACTTGCAACAGTTAGACTTTAACACAATCAAATATACTTAAGTATATCTTTAGTTGGACTTCAGCACTACTTCCACGCAATTAAAATGTGTTAAGTACAACATTAATTGTTCCAATATAGCAGACCAGTTTAGTATACTTACCCCTGGTTTCACAGACAAGGCTTAAGCCTAGTCTAAGACTAAAATGTAAGTCTGAGCTGTTTCAACTGAAAGAAACTTGCACTGACTAATCTTAAATTATATCAGTGCCTTTGTTTTGTCTCAAGATGCACAACAGTAATGTGTTTTTCTAAGCATGTTTATAAACATTACTTAAATGCCCTAATTGAACAATGGGCTAATCCTGGCTTAGTCTAAGCCCTGTCTGCGAAACCAGGCCTAAAAGTACAATTGCAGGGTATTTTAAATGCATAATATATAAATGTGTTTGTGATACACTTAGCATAAAAAACATGCATTTTACAACTTTACATAATTGCAAATGTTTAATGGCAACTATATTCAACTATTTAATTTTGACAATACTTAAGTGGTTTAAAAAGCACTTAAGTTGCATTCAATAAAAAGTTGAACTATAATACACTTTGGTTTAATTGCATTTGATTCAAAAAGCTTTTTTAAAAACTACATTCAGTTTGCACTTCAGTATATATTTTTGAAGTATATTAATAATAAATACTCTTAGTCTTAAGCACTGTTACATAATAAGTACTCTTTTTAAAAGTTTGGTAACATACTCATTTTTGTGATAAATATTTGTATTTGAAAATAAATACTGTAAATACATGTTTTGGAAGCATAGTGTACCAAAAGTATAACTTTAACACAATCAAATATACTTAAGTACATCTTTAGCTGTACTTCAGCACTACTTCCATGCAATTAAAATGTGTTAAGTACAACATTAATTGTTCCAATATAGCAGACCAGTTTAGTATACTTACCCCTGGTTTCACAGACAAGGCTTAAGCCTAGTCTAATACTAAAATGTAAGTCTGAGCTGTTTCAACTAAAAGAAACTTGCACTGACTAATCTTAAATTATATCAGTGCCTTTGTTTTGTCTCAAGATGCACAACAGTAATGTGTTTTTCTAAGCATGTTTATAAATATTACTTAAATGCCCTAATTGAACTATGGCCTAATCCTGGCTTAGTCTAAGCCCTGTCTGCGAAACCAGGCCTAAAAGTACAATTGCAGGGTATTTTAAAAGCATAATATATAAATGTGTTTGTGATACACTTAGCATAAATCATGCATTTTACAACTTTACATAATTGCAAATGTTTAATGGCAACTATATTCAACTATTTAATTTTGACAATACTTAAGTGGTTTAAAAAGCACTTAAGCTGCATTCAATAAAAAGTTGAACTATAATACACTTTGGTTTAATTGCATTTGATTCAAAAAGCTTTTTTAAAAACAACTACATTCAGTTTGCACTTCAGTATATTTTTTAAAGTATATTAATAATAAATACTCTTAGTCTTAAGCACTGTTACATAATAAGTACTCTTTTTAAAAGTTTGGTAACATACTAATTTTTGTGATAAATATTTGTATTTGAAAATAAATACTGTAAATACATGTTTTGGAAGCATAGTGTACCAAAAGTATAACTTTAACACAATCAAATATACTTAAGTACATCTTTAGCTGTACTTCAGCACTACTTCCACAAAGTTAAAGTGCATTAAGTACAAAATTAGTTGTTCCAATTTAGCAGACCAGTTTAGTAAACTAAGAGTACAATTGCTGGGTATTTTAAGTGAATAATATATAAATGTATTTGTAGTACACTTGGCATAAAATAAATGTATTTTAAATTAGTTAAATTACAACTTTACATAATTGCAAATGCATAATGACAACTATATTTAACTTTAACAATACTTAAGTGGGTCAAAAAGCACTTAAGCTGCATTTGATAAAAAGTTAAACTATAATACATTTTGGTTTAATGGCATTTAATTAAAAAAGCTTCTGAAAATATTACATTCATTTTGCACTTAACTATATATTTTAAAGTATATAAGTACTCTTACCCTTAAGCACTGTTACACAATAAGTACTCTTTTTAAAAGTTTGGTAACATACTAATTTTTGTGATAAACATTTGTATTTGAAAATAAATAAATACATGTTTTGGAAGTATAGTGTACCTAAAGTATACTTGCAACAGTTAGACTTTAACACAATCAAATATACTTAAGTATATCTATACTTCCACACAGTTAAAGTGCATTAAGTACAAAATAAGTTGTTCCAATTTAGCAAACTTTAGTAAAAGTACAATTTCAGGGTATTTTAATTAAATGCATAATATGCAAATGTAGATAAAATGAAGACTATCCTGACTACCCGATCAACACACAAACCTACAGTACTTAGTTCAAACTCCAAAGTCAATTTCTATCCCAAACCATTCCAGGCATGTTAACAATATGTAGGTCACGTAACACACATGTGGATGTTGATCGGGGTCACGGCACCAATCGAGCCAGACGGGACAATCAGAGTCAATGATTCCTCAGGAAGCTCAAAGACATTCCCTGATCAGGATGTTTGCTATTAGTGAAGTAAAACCAACCAGCCACACATTATGTTCATTAACACAAGATCATGCACATGCGGTTTCATTAACACACACACACACACACACACACACATACGCAGAACAAGACGGGAACACTCTGCTGCTGTCTGTGTGATCGCCAGAGATTTTACTTCCACATTGATGGATCCTGAAAGGTTGTGCAACTGTATTGATGTTGGCATCATGGGTCTGCTACTGCTCTCACCATGCTGAGTTATAGACTCTGTCTCTAATCTCCTAACCAGCGGCGAGCAGCTGTGTTTATTGTGCTGTGGGTTTGAAGGTTACATTAAAGGTCAAATGGTGTTTTGACCTTTTTTCAAGCAGTAAGTTACAAGAGGCTGTGCTAAATAGTAAATATAGACACAGCTGAAGGGTCTTACTGTTCATAACACTTGTGGGATGACTATATTCTCCATATGTGACCCTGGACCACAAAACCAGTCATAAGGTTAAATTTTACAAAACTGAGATGTATGCATCATATGAAAGCTCAATAAATAGGCTTTCTGTTGATATATGGTTTGTTAGGATAGGACAATATTTGGCCGAGATAGTTAGACATCTATTTGAAAATATGGAATCTGAGTGTGCAAAAAAAAATCAAAATACTGAGAAAATCACCTTTAAAGTTGTCCAAATTAAGTTCTTAACAATGCATATTTTGATATATTTTTAGTAGGAATTTTACAAAAAATCCTCATGGAACATGATCTTTTCTTAATTTCCTAATGATTTTTGGCATAAAAGAAAAATCAACAATTTTGACCCATACAGTGTATTTTTGGCTATTGCTACAAACATACCCCAGCGACTTAAGACTGGTTTTGTGGTCCAGGGTCACATATAGTGTTCATATATATCTGTATATGTATATCTCTGTGGATGCAAAAGTACAGTGTATCAGAAAGAGTACTTATTATGCAATGAAAATACTTAATAGTATACTTAAGTGTGAACTGATTGCAGTGTTTTCAGACACTTAACTGCTTGTTAAGAGCAATTAAATAAAAATGCATTACAGTTTAAATTTATATCAGATGCAATTTAGTTGAAGTTTAGAGTGATTTCTGACCCACTTAAGTAGGACTTAAGTACATCTTTCATAATTACTTCTACTGTCCTACTGAAACCCCTACTGAAATATGGTTAAATTAGTGCTGAATGCACTGACAAATATTTACATGAAGTTATATTATGACTAAAATATACTGTAGTGTAATTTCTATGACACTTGTATGTCATGCATTTAAATACATTTAACAATTGCAATGTAACAAAGTTGCAATCTATTACATTATTACATTAAAGGTGATGATGAAGTTAAAGTATAACTAAGCACTTTGATGTGCTGACCAACAAATTAAAACATAGGCTATGTAAAGTAAGGTTACTTGACAAAAAAAAAAAAAAAAAAAACTACATTTTTTTAAAAGAGTACTTAAGTGTGTTCAGAAACGGTTATGAAAACATTATTATTAAAAGTCATTTAAGTGGCCTTTTGTGTGATTATTATGAAATTATCTGCAAGCATAGTTATTAAATACTTACTAAATTTGAAGTACACTAAAGTAAAATTAAGCACACTTATTTATTTTTTAGGGGATGTAGAGTAGGTTAACAGGTGCTCCACTTTTTAAAATATTTCTTAGAGGAGGCTTACAGTTTTGTTATAATCACTCACTGTCTTTCTGGACAAATTTTTTTCAGGAAAATTCCGTGAGAAGGCATCCATCCTTCACAAAATTGCCAAAAAGAAATGCCAGGTGGAGGACTCAAATGGAGTTGCTGGTAAGTGATATATAGAAAAGATGTGTCTAGCTCTGTTAAAGTTGCCGTTGCATATTAAATGCAGCACCACAGTGAAGAAGAACCAGCTTTTTCCAACCGTTTTCCATTTTGATCATGTACAAAAAGCTCTTTAAGGTTACACTCTTAAAAATAAAGATGCTTTAAAAGGTTCTTCACAGCGATGCCATAGAAGAACCATTTTTTTGGTTCCACAGAGAACCATTCAGTCAAAGGTTCTTTAAAGAACCATCTCTTTCTTACCTTTTTATAATCTTTTGCCACAAAGAACCTTTTGTGAAACAGAAAGGTTCCTCAGATGGTAAAGGTTCTTTATGGAACTATTTAGACAAAAAAGGTTCTTCTATGGCATCGTGAAGCACCTTTATTTTTAAGAGTGTACTGTGTGACTTCCATTTCAAGTGGGAAATTATGCTAACAGTTCCATATTAGCATATTAGCATCAAAAGCAGGGTGGTTGAGAGGAGCTTCTTTGATGTGACCACAGAACATCTTTAACCCTTTCAAATCCATCTACAGCGCTTTCTCTTTTCCCAATATTTCTCCACAACCTACTGTGATAATCCCATGTTTTTTAGACATATACCTTGGCTAGAGTGTGTCAATGTCTTAGTAATATGTAGAGGTACAGTATGTGAGTGTTTGAACAATTTTGGAAAACAGAAATATTTAGGAAGTTCAATGTTGTAATTTCCAGACATTGTAAATCAACCTTCTGCATTTTACAAATGTGGCGCTCATAGCGTGAGGTGCTGAAAAACCAGCGGCTAAAGACTTAAAATGAAAAAAAGTAAAGTAAAGGAAAACAACCTTTATCTTATTTCTTTTCTGTTTGTGTTACAGATAAAAATCTGCCGAACAGCTCGAGTGTGGAGGTTGATGTCACTCCACCGATGAACGGCACCGCTGGACAGGATGGAGATACAGTGAGTTTTTTATTTTATTTTTATACTAAAATAAAACACATGTGCACCAGGGTTATTACTGTTAACCAAAAAATACACAAAAAAAGGCAGTGCTCTAAAAATGAACTCCAGTTCAATTCCATCTGAAACAAATAATAATAAAGGGAGCAATAACACAGGCAAAAATGCTGTTCAGGAATATTGTGCCCAAGAAAGAAAAGGGGGAAAATAGCAAACATTTCATTGTGTATGTTATTAAAAATAATAATAAGCATTGAGAAGGTGAAGATATCCAAGTTTTTTCCCTTATGTTTTGAGATTATGACAGTGCATTTAATATACTAACTTTTCTTAGTATAACTAAGAAAATTAAACTATTAAATAACTGAAAATTATTTGATCATTATTTAATTAATTGAATTCTATTGGACTTTTTTCTATTTTTTTTTTCAAACACTGATTGAAACCAAGTATTATTAACTAAAACTAAAACCTAAAAAACATTTGTGTTACTTGAAATAAAATAAACGTTAAACGTCTTTTAAAATGCATTTATTTTTTATTCAAGTATAGTCCATTTTCATATTTACTGACATCTCGCTCAAAACTTACTGATATAAAAATTGTAATTAAACTTTATTTGAAGTGCTACTTGTGCATAATGCACATATTAAGCTTAAAATATCTCACTATTAATGATAAATAAATATAATGTAAAATGCACTGCAAAAAATGTTTTTCTTACTTAAGTCTTGTTTCCAGCCAAAATATCTAAAAATTAAAATCAAAAAGGACATTTTAGACAAGTAAAAATTATTTTCTAGTTTTCAGGAAAAAACAAATCAAAATTAAGTGTGTTTTTGCTTAGAACAAGAAAAATATAATATTTTAAACAGAAAACAAGATTATATTCTTACCCCACTGGCAGATTATTTAGCTTGTTTCAAGCATAAACGCTCTTATTTTTGACTTTTTTCCCCTAAAAACAAGATCATTTTTACTCGTTTAGTTGGACTTCAGCACTACTTCCGCACAATTAAAGTGCATTAAGCATTCCAATTTAGCAAACTTTAAATATATCAGTTTAGTATACTAAAACTACAATCCCAGGATATTTTTACACAGTACATAATATGTGTGTATTTTGAGTGTACTTAGAACGAAATAAATGCATTTAAACACATTTCAATATATATTTTTTTCACTAGGGTAGTTTAACTTGACATACTAAAATAACTACAACTAAAATAAATAATAAACTATATAAACTAAAAAGTAAAATGACAAAAACACACCAAAATTACAAAAATTTAAAATTTGTCTTGTTTCCTGCCAAAATATCAAACAATTCCTAAATCAAGAAGGATTTTCTAGATGAGTAATAATGATTGTCTTGTTTTCATAAAAAAACAAGTCGTAATTAAGTGTGTTTTTGTTTAAAACAAGCAAAATAATCTGCCAATGGGGTAAGAAAAATAATCTTGTTTTAATGTTGTTTTCTGATTGAAACAAGATTTTTTTGCTCACCCCATTGGCAGATTATTTAGCTTGTTTCAAGCAAAAGCACACTTAATTTTGACTTTTTTTTTCTTTTCTGAAAACAAGACTTTTTTTTTTAACTTGTCTTGAAATTCTTGATTTAGAATTTTTTGAAGTGTGATAAAATGAAAACAAAATATAAAAATAAAAACGTTCAAATTAGTAACAAAAGTAATTACACCTCAATGCTACTAAAATAAGACTGACGCACACATGCAACTATACGCTCAACTCACTACACACAGCGATTTGAACACTAAAACGGGACAGAAAGTGAATCATATAGTGCTGACTTTGGAAACAGAAGTGAAGGCCAAGTCACGGCAGGACTGCAGAAACCTCACGCTTATGATGACTCAATGGAAAACACATTTGACCATCCGTCTCCCTCCCGCCGGCCTGCATCTCCTCTCTCACACACACACACACACACACACACACACACACACACACGCTGTCCTGCGTTCAGAAGATGAAGCGCTCTCATCCTCTGCCCCCTGTTGGCACAGCATCATGCCAGCAGAACAGACGGCCCAGCATGCATGCAGACCGAGAGAGACCCTCTCAATGTCAGCCAGACAACCTGCTCACGCACTATAGATCAGCACAAACACAGCACTGCTTTTTCATGTCACATGCAGGCCAGGGGCTTTACGTACGGCCGGGGTTAAAGGTCATCAGTGGTCATGCATATAGTCACACAGTACACTCTTAAAAATAAAGGTGCTTCTCGATGCCATAGAAGAACCTTTTTGTCTAAATGGTTCTATAAAGAACCTTTAACATCTGAAGCACTTTTCTGTTTCGCAAAAGGTTCTTTGTGGCGAAAGAGGGTTCTTTAGATTATAAAAAGGTAGGAAAATTGACTGAATGGCATCATTAAAACACCTTTACTTTTAAGAGTGTACAGTTTATTTGTTTACATGCTTATAGACTTTAACTGACCATATGCATGTATTACTTCCTGGTTTAGACAAGCCAGTTAAGTCATTTCTGGTCAAGAGTACCGTCATATGAGTATACTTTGCATGTTTTCTCTACATAATCCATTCACAATTGAAGAAAAGTTTTGTTTGTCTAAGAGGACCAAACGTCCACGTCCCGTTTCAAGAGTGACAAAAGCGAGTTTAAAAAAATATGCGAGTAAATCAGCTAAATATGCTCGAGTCATTGCTATGATTGACAGTAATAACTGAAACATCTGACAAGCCAATGTTAAAAAAAGAGTTGTGCTTTAAATGATTCAGACTAAATTCGGAGTAACGAAACTACAGCAGTAAGACGTTTGTGTTGGTTAAATATAGGCTATTTAATAGCTTTTACAGTTTAAGATAAAGCTTAAATTAGATAAAATATTTAAAGTTCATATCAATTTATATTGAGTGCATTATTTAATTATTATACCATTAATATTAAACTTATTTAATTTGTAGTGAACTAAGTATTTAAATAATTCACCCTAATAGGCTGTTTGTGTCTGACCTTATTTATTTATTTATTTATTTTAATGACTTTTCTACACTCGTGTCTGCGTGGGTTTCCTCCGGTTGCTCCGGTTTCCCCCACAATTCCAAAAGACATGCATAGGTGAATTGGACAGTCTAAATTGGCCGTAGTGAATGAGTGTGTGAGTGAGTGAATGAGTGAGTGGGTGTGTCCCAGTACTGGGGTTGCACTAGTTAGTGCACTCTCAGGACTGGGTTGCGTCAGGAAGGGCATCCGGCGTAAAACATGTGCCAAATCGGCTGTGCGGATCACTCCGCTGTGGCGACCCCTGATTAGAAGGGAGTAAGCCGAGAGAGAAAGAAGAAGAAGAAGAAGAATTACTTTCTACACTTTCTATACTATACACTTCAGTGCCATAAAAGTACTACAATTTATTGTACTAGTAATTTTATAATAAATCGAAAAGCAAGACGTCTTGAAAAAACTAGGGAGTTGAAATGGCAGCTGCAGCCAATGATTGATCCTCTGCTGCCATCTTCTGGTTATATGGGTCATTTCATCTCATTTTTATCTTAAAAAAAGACGTTTTCCATGAAAACAAATGTTTTTGCATGCAGTGTTGTTTTTGACAACCATCTTAGATTTAGTCTTAGTCTTAGTCTTTTGGACTAAAATGCTTCTTAGTTTTAGTCAAATTTTAGTCACTTCTAAATGTGATAGTTTTAGTCCAATTTTAGTCGACGAAAAGTCAAAAAGGTTTTAGTCTAGTTTTAGTCAAAAAAAGGTGAAAAAGTAGTCTTTTAACAAATTAATGTAGGTCAGTAAGTATTTTGCTGTTGGGTAGTGTCACTTATTAGTTCTGAAAATAGCAGATCTATAGTTCAACACAATGTGAGCTTCCGGATCGACTATTTTCACCAATAATTACAATAATGAAGGAATGTTTTACAACATAAAATACAAACAATGATGGAATGCTAAAACGGCTTGCCATACTAGTATAGCAAAGAGTATTTAATGCTAAAACGGCTTGCCATAGCGGCAGATACTTTTTAAGTTTTAACTGGCATGCACAATAAGCAGAAATGTCATGCATTTTAAACGTCTGACGGACCACCCACTAACATTTTCGTCTATTCTCGTCTCGTCAACGAAAACTCACACACGTCTCGTCATGTTTTAGTCATCAACGAGCCATTTTTATCTCGTCATCGTCTCGTTATCGTCATGAAAAAAAGTGGCGTCAACGAAATGATTTCGTCATCGTCATCGTTGACGAAAACAACACTGTTTGCATGTCATCTTTATGAATGAAAAGTGAATCTTTGAAGTGAATTTTATTGCACAGCTGTAGAGTTGAAAAATAATAAAGGCTTTAAAATATTACATTAGATTTTAAAGGCAAGTTACCGATTATCAAGAATACGATTAAGAGGTCCTTGAAGAGAAGTATCGCTAGCTAACTAATGTTAGCCTAAACGTATTATGATAGTGTTTAGCTGTCAGCATTTAAATGTACAACTATGCAGGTGGATTACCAGGCTCGGCATTTGAATTATATGTTGTTAAATAACATGAAACTGAATGTTCATGGCGCTATCATTATTTACAATGCTGCAATTATTATTTTTCTCATTTTCTGATAAGAGGCAGTTGAGTCTCAAGAGTGTCCACCTATATATAGCACATATAATAAAGCTTCAGCGGAAGTTTAGGACCTGATTATCATTATGTGGAAGTTCTAAAGAACACTCCGTGCATTTGGTCAATTGGAGCAGACGAGAAGACATTTTAATTGGAGATCAGATAGTGATGCACTGAACAGTGTGTTATAAATGTGATGTGTTATATGTGACCTTGGACCACAAAAACAGTCATAAGAGTCAGGTTTTTTTTTAAATTGAGATACATAATCCGAAAGCTGAATAAATAAGCTTTCCATTGTTCTTGAATCTGAGGGCGCAAAAAATCAAATCATTGAGAAAGTCGCCTTTAAAGTTGTTCAAATGAAGTTCTTAGCAATGTATATTACTAATCAAAATTTTGATATATTTACGATAGGAAATGTACAAAATATCTTCATGGAACATGATCTTTACTTAATATCCTGATGATTTTGGCATAAAATAAAAAAATAAAAATTTTGAGCCATACAAAGTATTTCTGGCTATTACAAATATACCCATGCTACTTAAAACTAGTTTTGTGATCCACGGTCACATATGTGACCCTGGACCACAAAACCAGTCATAAGGTTAAATTTCGTTGCATTCATTTAGGTTGCATTTTGAAAATAGTGGGTTATACTTTTGCATCAGTTTTGTTTATACACAGCAAAAAAAAAAAAAAATAATAAAATAAATAAATAAATAAAATAAATATTTTCTTAGTATTTTTATTTACTTGAGAAGTATAGGAAGTATATAAGTCTTATGAACAATTCTGAAAAAGAAATGAACAATAATAATAATAATAATAATAATAATAATAATAATAATAATATATCAATATCAAAATTAAAAAACAAAACAAAAACGTGAACATAGACGTGAAAATGCACCATCCAAAGTTAAGTTTTTATAATTTATGAACGAAAACATTTTGATGTATAATTTTCACGATAATGCAATGTCTGATTTTAAAATGGTTTCCAAGGATGCATTTTGAGATATTAATTTCTTATGATTCTAAAGCATGATAAGGAAAAAGGCAACAAAGAAAGTCTTTGGTGACGAAGGTCAGAACTCCTGATATGATGTAGATGTTTGAGGTTAGGGTTAGTCTTGGATTAGTCAGTCACTCTTGTCATGAATTAATCTATTACTTTTCCTGCATAATTTGTAACACAACACTTTTTTAGGAGTCTAAGACCTTCCCAATAATATATAGCTTTTCATGATTAGTTTAGGATTTATTTGTAATATGGTGAAGTAAACTTGGGTGTCCCGTATACGGATGATGACAGTAAAAACAAAAACAAACGTCAAGTTTATTTTTATTGTCCTATTGACAGATATATGTTCTTGTTTTAAACAAACTCATTAAATATAGATTTTTTTTATTTATTTATCTTAAGTCATTTTGGTTTCTCAAGTAAAAGCATCTTGATTTAAGAATGTCCTGGAAAACAAGACAAAAATCAAGATGCAAATTAAACATATAAAGTCTCGTTTTCGAAGAAAATGAACACAATCAAGCTTTAATCCAGTTTAGATTTAAAACAAGAGTAAACATCTGTCAATGGGGTATTAAAACTGATTTCCCCTTTGAATTGTGTTGATTTCTTGAAACTATGGGCAGCTATTTGTTCCTTTCAATCATAAACTTAGTTCAATTAATACAAGGCTTCTTATTATTTGTCGTTTTGCTTCTCAGATAAATATGGTGAGAATTGCATTGGAAAACATGACAAAAATATGGTGGGAGTACATATGTCTGCAATGTAGATGAGTTGTTTCTTCATCAGATTTGGATAAATGTAGCATTGCATCACTTGCTCATCAATGGATGTGAATGGGTGCCGTCAGAATGAGAGTCCAAACAGCTGATAAAAACATCACAATAATCCACAAGCAATCCACACCGCTCCAGTCCATCAGTTAACATCTTGAGAAGACAAAAGTTGTGTGTTTGTAAGAAACAAATCCATCATTAAGACATTTTTAACTAAAATATTAATCTATAATCTATAATAATGCTTCCTCCGGTGAAAAAGTGGTCTGGTCTGAACTAGGAGTGAAATCTGCACAGATTGAACACTGTTTACAAGCCAAAACAGATATAAACAAATATGTGGCTGTTTCATTTTGTTACATTAATAGAAATTTGACAGCAGTATAGTGTAAATTCAAATAGTTTCTTACTTTAGTCATCATTTGTTAATACACATAACCTGTAATGTTTTTTTCAATTGTGTTGCATTGAAAATGGCGTCTATTTTGAAGATCTAGACCTGTTTTTATTCCACCGGAGAGGAGCGAGTGCAATAGGAGCCGTCCGGCCTGCAAACCCTCTCCTCTCTGCTCATGTGTGGAGAATCAAACAATACATTATTGATGAAGAGAAAGATTCCTACTTTTAGGATTGTTTTATGTCTGGACAAATTGTCCTGGAAGTTGCTAAAAAAAGACAAGAAGGCAAAGGAGAGGAGATGAGAGAATGAGAGCGGAGCCGTCGACTCTCGTGTGTGGAAAATCAAACGCTGCATTATTGATGAAGAGAAAGATTCCTACTTTTAGGATCGTCTTGTGTCTGGACAGATTGTGCTGGGAATTCTAAAAATAAAGATTTATTTAATAGTCTGTATTTTAATAGCAGCTGAGAGCATTTACTAGTGCTAGACCAGAATTGTCATTTAATTGATTTATGGCAGGGCTTTTTAGTTTTTTTTGATACCATGGACCACTAAATATTATTACCCCCTTTCTAAAAAAAATACATATATTTGTATGCTTTCATATTTTATATCATAACTGTAATTAAAATTATTTAAAAAAAAGTTTTAAATATATAATTTATAGTGTTTAACATTATAGAAATAAATATAATTCTAAAACGGTTTTACAGAGGATATTTTATGTGATTGCAGGTTTGTCAGAAAGAAGGAACACTTTCATTAAATGTATATTTTTAATAAATTTCTTTTATTATTATTATTATTATTATTTCTTGCTGGTAAAGACTAGGGTCATTCACAATTTTCCAAAAAATAAAATAAAAATAAAATAAAATAAAATAAAATATTGGTGCAATAAAATCATTGCATTATTTGTTATAATAATTTAAATCTAAAAAAAAAAAGTTTAAAAATATATATTCAAATATTATCCCAATATAACATGTTAAAATTGGCAGCCATGCAAATACACTTTGTATATATATATATATATATATATATACAGGGAGTGCAGAATTATTAGGCAAGTTGATAATCTTGTCATATTTTTTTCCCAAGCACATTTGAATAATTCCAAACCACATCAATCTTAATAACTACTATTCATTTTGTATTTAATTATTTATAATTGATATATAATTGTCCATGAAGGCTGGAAATGAAAAACTCCTTATTTTCAGGTGTGCAGAATTATTAGGCACATTTTCTTTTACAGATAAATGAGCCAAAAAAGAGATTTACCTCAGACTGAAAAGTCAAAAACTATTAAATACCCATGAGAAGGATGCAATACTAATGCAATACTGCAATTTGCAAAGTTAAGGCATGACCACCGGACAGAAAAACGCTTGTTGCATCTGCATTGTCAGAACAAACAGGTGGAGGAGAAAAGATGCATGTTAATTGCAAAAAAAGTCAGAATTAATGTTAAGAATCAGATATGAAACCATCAGGAACCATTTAGTCTCCAGCGCCACCGTTTTCCAGAACTGCAACCTACCTTGAGTCTCCAGAAGTGCAATGTGTCAGGTTCTCAGAGACTTTGCTTGGGCAAAAAAATCCTAAAAAATGACCCTCAATTAATAAGAATAACATTCTGAAGTATTGTCAAATACATAGAGATGTTTTTTTTCTAGGCTTTATAGACAGATGAGTTGAGAGTGACTCTTGAAGGACCAGCACCACATCCTCTTGTAGCACTCTTTCAATATATTTTCCAGAATCTGGCAGTAAGTTTTGGGACTTAGTTTTGTCCCTCATCCTGA
>NC_133363.1:2119697-2165420 GCF_049309525.1 Garra rufa | reverse complement strand
GGTGCTGGGATGTGAGGAGGCGGAGCGAAAGTCCACAACACCAACCCCTGACGCTGATTGGCTGGACACTGTTTGTTTTCCTGTGGAAAGGTTGGTAGCACCGATTTTTTTTGGCATATCTCGGACCCTAGGCTGACCAGAGAGACGCGGTTTTTTTTACAGTCGATTTATGGGGCAGGCAGCGAGCGGAACGTGAAGAAAGGTCAGCTGAATTTGACACTTTATGTTTCAGGCTTGAAATCGCTGATACAACCTTTAACATTGGCAGCCATGCAGTGTTGTTTTCGTCAACGATGACGATGACGAAATCATTTCGTTGACGCCACTTTTTTCATGACGATAACGAGACGATGACGAGATAAAAATGGCTCGTTGATGACTAAAACATGACGAGACGTGTGTGAGTTTTCGTTGACGAGACGAGAATAGACGAAATGTTAGTGGGTGGTCCATCAGACGTTTAAATGCATGACATTTCCGCTTATTGTGCATGCCAATTAAAACCGAAAAAGTATCTGACGCTATGGCAAGCCGTTGTAGCATTAAATACTCTTTGCTATACTAGTATGGCAAGCCGTTTTAGCATTCCATCCTTGTTTGTCTTTTATGTTCTAAAACATTCCTTCATTATTGTAATTATTGGTGAAAATAGTCGATCCGGAAGCTCACATTGTGTTGAACTATAGGTCTGCTATTTTCACAACTTATAAGTGACACTACCCAACAGCAAAATACTTACTGACCTACATTAATTTGTTAAAAGACTACTTTTTTCCCTTTTTTTTTGACTAAAACTAGACTAAAACCTTTTTGACTTTTCGTCAACTAAAATTGGACTAAAACTATCACATATAGAAGTGACTAAAATTTGACTAAAACTAATAAGCATTTTAGTCCAAAAGACTAAGACTAAGACTAAATCTAAGATGGTTGTCAAAAACAACACTGCAGCCATGCAAATTTTTATTATTATTTCCGTCTGTCTGAAACCCCTGAATTATGGTAATTTATGTATTTGTTTATTTTACTACTACTACTGATATTACTGTTATTATATGTTGTTGTTTTTTTTCTAACTGATATGGGCTCATTTTCATCTGCAGTCCATGGCAGGTTGATTGTTAAAAGTACATATGCCTACAGTTATAAAAAAAAAGGAATATGACCACAAAAGAATCCTGTAAGCATGTTTTATGTTTGAGGTGGAACCAAATCAGCACTGTGCTGATTTTAGTTTTTATCTCAGTGTCACTGATGATGGCCTCGTCTCTTCTGTCATTTTCTCTGTTCAAACTATTTTGAGTGTTCGTTCAATGTGTGCCTGTCAGGAGGCCGTGGCGCTCCGTTCACACCCGCACCAGTGTTTCACCAGTTTGCCGTCCCGATGATTACACTGCTCCTGCAGGACGCCGTCCCACAACACACACTCATACACACACCATCACACAGAGACTGTATACACACACACACACACACACACACACACTCACCCATTCACACACTCACACTGCAGCTGAAGGTGACATTACAAAAATCTCAAAGTATTCTCAACCAGCAGCTATTTTTACTTGAAGAAAGGTCACATTGGTGTTGAAGCAGAAGATGAAACATTGAAATATAACTGAGAGCGTTTCAGAAGCTGCTGTTTTATCCAGACTCTTCCTGATCCCTACATCCAGAAGCAAACAGACTGTCAGACGACATTCACTGCGTATTTACAGTATTTGCCAATTTCATGCATTTCATATTTCAGAGACTGGCAAATCTGCATTTACCTATAACAATGTCATAAAGCCTTTAGTTTTACTTTATACCCTTTAAAAAAATGCACTTTAACGTGTAAAAATCTTACTTATTACAAATACAGTATACTTTAAAAGAATATACTTAAATGTGAACTTGATAGGAACCGTATATAAGAAATGTATTTCAGTTAATCATAAAATGGCCCTGACATGTCACTAGACATTAAGAAATCATGTTCATTTCAAATACTTATATCACTGACAGCAGTGGTCCGGCCAGGATATTATCATTTAAAAGTGCAAGTTGCAGCCCTCAACTGATGTTATTGTTGTCATTTTGTCTTTTGGTCTGAGGCTCCACCCTCCAGCTGTCTACCAATCACGAAGTCAGTAGAGTTTCGTCATCCGGGTTGCCAGCTCTGCTCTAGTTACAGCTGCAGCTACGAACGAGTCGGATAAAACATGTATAACGTTACGTAACCTAAAAGTCCTCGTTATGAATCCGAAATACGTCGTGACAAAGTCCGAAATAACACGGGGATTTGTATAGGAGATGCCTTTGAAAGATGGAGACGGCTGAAAACGGAGAAGAATTTGAAGATAGACGCCAACGTTGCTAATTTTCTCCTGGACAGGTAAGATTCATCTATGAGTGGCTAACTTTACTTCCGTAAACAGTGGATTTTCCACGGTCGGCCGTGCTAAATGCGTTCATAAAAAGCTTTATATCGCACCACTAGCAGGGTATGAACACAATCTAAGTTCCGACTGAAATGTGGTGTTACAGTACATCTTTACGGAATATTTGGCTAATCGCCAATTTTTTGCGATACATAATTACTTCGCAAAACATCTCTCGTGAAGCATAAACATAATTAACAGAAGAAAAAAAAAATTACTGTTTAGGACTCGTCACTTGCCATTAGAAGCTCCTTGTAGCAGCCTACGTTCCTGCTGGATCCTGCAGCTTAGCTGGCAACCTGGAGTCAGGGGGGGAGCGGGAGGGGATACACCGTTCTACAGTATTTTGAAAGTGATTGCAGTACCAGTTTTGGCCACAATCCTACATACGGTTCCTTTAATTGCATGCTAATTGCAATTGAATCCAAATGTATTATACTTTAAAATAATATTTAATGCAAAAATGCGATAGCTGAACCTTAGAGTGATTTTGACTCACTTAAGTAGGAATTAAGTACATCTTTATGTCTGCTAAAAGTACTTTAACCATTTACGTTCAACTAAAATAGACATTGTCGTGCATTTAAATATATTTGCAATGATGAAGTTGCAATTTAGTACATTTAAAATATATTAACTTAATATTAAATAGCACTAGTTAAAATGTAAAGTTTCTTTACATGTGCGTTAGTAGGTTAGTCAACACATCACATCTAATTAGATACATAAAGCAATGATTTAAAATGTACTTTAAAAGTAAAACTTTTAGCTTGACACGATTGTAAAGGTCACTTTTTAAAAGTGTACTTAAGTGGAACTCTTTTTTTCATTGTCTTTTTTCTCTATCACACATTTTACTAATCATCATAAATTATATATCATTTGAAAGCGTAAAACCTTAAAATTAATCCTGTATAGTCTCCTCCCCCTTAGTGGGTGGAGTCAAGTGTTATATTACAAAATATAATATAATCTTTTAGAATCAAAACTTTTTATAATCTTGGCAAAAATCTTTGTTTTTTTTTTGGTTACCAACATTCTTTCTTCAGTTGAACATCTTTCATGTTGAACTGAAAGCATAAATTCATACAGATTCAGAACAACTTGAGGGTGAGTAAATGATGACGACAAAATTTTCATTTTTGCGTGAACTGTCTCTTTAAGGTTACGGTTATGACTATGTGTTTTTGACATAAATAGATTTCAAGGAACAGCACTACATCCTGTTCTGCAAACTGATGGACATTGATACAGGTCTGTTTGACGTCTGTTAATCGAGGATTGCTCTTAGAGTTGCATTTGATTCCAGATTGATCGCACGTCATCAAAAACTCTTCTCCGTTAGGAATCGGCTCTTAAACGCATCAGCCATCACCATAGTAACCACTCCACCGCTCTTAAAGGGAAAGGCACACATTCTGATTGCCTGCTCTTACGTTGATTGTCAACCACACTTACTGTACACTCCACACGCTCAGTGCAGCTGTTTTTGAGCAGCCTGAAGAGAGAAATAGTGAGAAAGAGAAGAGTGGAGACAGGAGGAGTTTCACAGTTAGCTCACGCATTTGTTTTTGCTCCGTCTGAGCGTCTGACAGCGCGTCTCTGAGGATCTGCACACTGCAGATGCAGAAACACACACCTGAGAAAGACCCCAGCGCTTTGGTTTATAGTAGTGTTATTTTTGTATATTTTGATCAGCTAATAGTTTTTATTAATATTGTGAATGATTTTTTATGTTTGTTTTAATGCAAAATAATCATCATTTTGTGCTTTATTTCAGTGCTTTGTTTCAACAGTTTAAATTAGTTATGTTTATTTTTATTTTTTTTTCATTTTGATTTTAGTTGAAGTTGTAGTAATTTGGTGTTTGTCATTTTTATTAGTTATTGTTTTATATACTGTATTTTTTATATACAAGTATGTCTATTTTTATTTAAGTTCTAGTATTAGTAGTTTTAATATATCAAGTTAAGTGTTATTTCAGTCAACGTTAATTTTATTTCAGTTTAAGCTATCATCTGGTGTTTTTTTTTATAATACAATTTATATATAACAAGTTTTATTTTAAATGTTAATTTTATTTCAAATTATTTTTTTTGTTTTAGTTTTTGTTATAATACTAAAACTAAAACTTTTACTTTATTCAATCTAGTTGACAAGCCAATATGTCTCATTTTCAGTTTATTTTAAACAAAAACAATAAAACAAAAACATAAAAAAATACTTTAAACTTAAATAAATAAACATTTTAGTAAATAAAAAATTCTAATATTTTATTTCAGTTTATTAAGGTTTTTTATTTAGTTAACGATAGTAACCCTGGTTTGTAGCTGTATATGGCATGTTCTGACAATCCCGCAGGATTTACACGAGCTTTAATTGGAGAAACAGGGACCCAATCGAATGTGTGGGAGGCTCGGAGTGGTTTGTGCGTGTCGGAGATAATTGGAAATGTTCACATTTCACACATTTCTTTCTGATCAGGGTGAAGAGGATGATGAGGAAGATCAGCCTTTGAGCCTGTCGTGGCCCGAGTCCAAACGCAAGCGCTTCACGTATCTGTTGATCCTGCCAATAGTCTTCCCTCTGTGGATCACGCTGCCGGACGTCAGGAAGCCCGTGAGTTTCTGTCTGAGGAATATTTGATGCAGATGTGAGCTGGGAAATGCTCGTAACCGTGAGACAATTCTCGTGCGTTTTTTTTTTTTTTTTTTTTTTTTTTAGACTTCCAAGAAGTTTTTTCCCATTGCGTTCCTGGGAGCGATATGCTGGATCGCAGGATTCTCCTACCTGATGGTCTGGTGGGCTCATCAGGTAAGACCTGACAGGACAACAGACATAACTAGTTCACATCAGGGATTGTTTACGTTTTATTAAGAACATCTGGACTTTCAGTTTGCACAAGAATATAAAGTACACTATATACTGCAGCATACAGTTGAGGTCAAAAGTTTACATCCCCTTTTCAGAATCTGCAAAATGTTAATTCTTTTACCAAAATAAGAGGAATCATACAAAATGCATCATGTCATGTGACCTGCGTTGTTTGCTATAAGTAGCCCTCATGTTGCCATTATCTCTTGTCAGGTATTGAAGTTGTAACCTCCTGCTAGTGAGTCTGTTTCAAGTCAAGACTCTGTTTGGATTATGTTTAAATTTTATGTTTCTGTGAAATTCCAAAATCCACTTGGGTTCTCATTAAAATTTGCCTCCAGTGGACTAATCCGTTACAGAGACTTGACTTGATACAGACTTAACTTGACATGAAACAGCCTTGACTTGAAACAAACTTAGCCTAGACTCGAAACAGACTTAGACTGGACTAGAAACAGACTTAGACTTGACTTGAAGCAGACTTGACTTGAAACAGACTTAGATTCGATTTGAAACAGACTTAGACTTGACTTGAAACAGACTTAGACTAGACTTGAAACAGACTTGACTTGAAACAGACTTAGACTCGACTTGAAAAAGACTTGACTTGAAACAGACTTAGACTCGACTTGAAACAGACTTAGACTAGACTTGAAACAGACTTAGACTAGACTTGAAACAGACTTGACTTGAAACAGACAGACTAGACTTGAAACAGAGTTAGACTAGACTTGAAACAGACTGACTCGACTTGAAACAGACTCACTCGACTTGAAACAGACTCACTAGCAGGAGGTTACAACTTCAATACACGACAAGAGACAATGGCAACATGAGGGCTACTTATAGCAAACAATGCAGGTCACATGACAAACCAACTAATGAAAAACAAGATACGACTAGAAGAACCAATGAGAACATGACACATTGAACAGGACCCCCAAACAAATCCCAAACCCAATGTTACAGTATGATCTCTCTTATTTTGGTAAAATAATTAACATTTTGCAGATTCTGAAAAGATTCCGAATTGGGTCATTTTTATGAATTCAGCTATTATTATCATGAAACAGACTTGACTTAAAACAGACTTAGACTTGACTTGAAACAGACTTAGACTTGACTTGAAACAGACTTAGACTAGACTTGAAACAGACTTAGACTTGACTTGAAACAGACTTAGACTCGACTTGAAACAGACTTAGACTAAACTTGAAACAGACTCACTAGCAGGAGGTTACAACTTCAATACATGACAAGAGACAATGGCAACATGAGAGCTACTTATAGCAAACAATGCAGGTCACATGACACAAACCAACCAACCCAAACCCCATGTTACAGTATGATCTCTCTTATTTTGGTAAAATAATTAACATTTTGCAGATTCTGAAAAGATTCCGAATTGGGTCATTTTTATAAATTCAGCTATTATTATCATGAAACAGACTTGACTTAAAACAGACTTAGACTTGACTTGAAACAGACTTAGACTTGACTTGAAACAGACTTAGACTAGACTTGAAACAGACTTGACTTGAAACAGACTTAGACTAGACTTAAAACAGACTTAGACTTGACTTGAAACAGACTTAGACTCGACTTGAAACAGACTTAGACTAAACTTGAAACAGACTCACTAGCAGAAGGTTACAACTTCAATACATGACAAGAGACAATGGCAACATGAGAGCTACTTATAGCAAACAATGCAGGTCACATGACACAAACCAACCAACCCAAACCCCATGTTACAGTATGATCTCTCTTATTTTGGTAAAATAATTAACATTTTGCAGATTCTGAAAGGATTCCGAATTGGGTCATTTTTATAAATTCAGCTATTATTATCATGAAACAGACTTGACTTAAAACAGACTTAGACTTGACTTGAAACAGACTTGAAACAGACTTAGACTTGACTTGAAACAGACTTAGACTAGACTTGAAACAGACTTAGACTTGACTTGAAACAGACTTAGACTCGACTTGAAACAGACTTAGACTAGACTTGAAACAGACTTAGACTTGACTTGAAACAGACTTAGACTCGACTTGAAACAGACTTAGACTAAACTTGAAACAGACTCACTAGCAGGAGGTTACAACTTCAATACATGACAAGAGACAATGGCAACATGAGGGCTACTTATAGCAAACAATGCAGGTCACATGACACAAACCAACCAACCCAAACCTCATGTTACAGTATGATCTCTCTTATTTTGGTAAAATAATTAACATTTTGCAGATTCTGAAAGGATTCCGAACTGGGTCATTTTTATAAATTCAGCTATTATTATCATGAAACAGATTTGACTTGAAACAGACTTGACTTGAAACAGACTTAGACTCGAATTGAAACAGACTTGACTTGAAACAGACTTAGACTTGACTTGACTTGAGACAGACTTAGACTCGACTTGAAACAGACTTAGACTAGACTTGAAACAGACTCACTAGCAGGAAGTTACAACTTCAATACATGACAAGAGACAATGGCAACATGAGGGCTACTTATAGCAAACAATGCAGGTCACATGACAAACCAACTAATGAAAAACAAGATACGACTAGAAGAACCAATGAGAACATGACACATTGAACAGAACCCCCAAACAAATCCCAAACCCCATGTTACAGTATGATCTCTCTTATTTTGGTAAAATAATTAACATTTTGCAGATTCTGAAAGGATTTCGAACTGGGTCATTTTTTATAAATTCAGCTATTATTATCATGAAACAGACTTGACTTAGACTTGACTTGAAACAGACTTAGACTTGACTTGAAACAGACTTAGACTCGACTTGAAACAGACTTAGACTAAACTTGAAACAGACTCACTAGCAGGAGGTTACAACTTCAATACATGACAAGAGACAATGGCAACATGAGAGCTACTTATAGCAAACAATGCAGGTCACATGACACAAACCAACCAACCCAAACCCCATGTTACAGTATGATCTCTCTTATTTTGGTAAAATAATTAACATTTTGCAGATTCTGAAAAGATTCCGAATTGGGTCATTTTTATAAATTCAGCTATTATTATCATGAAACAGACTTGACTTAAAACAGACTTAGACTTGACTTGAAACAGACTTAGACTTGACTTGAAACAGACTTAGACTAGACTTGAAACAGACTTGACTTGAAACAGACTTAGACTAGACTTAAAACAGACTTAGACTTGACTTGAAACAGACTTAGACTCGACTTGAAACAGACTTAGACTAAACTTGAAACAGACTCACTAGCAGAAGGTTACAACTTCAATACATGACAAGAGACAATGGCAACATGAGAGCTACTTATAGCAAACAATGCAGGTCACATGACACAAACCAACCAACCCAAACCCCATGTTACAGTATGATCTCTCTTATTTTGGTAAAATAATTAACATTTTGCAGATTCTGAAAGGATTCCGAATTGGGTCATTTTTATAAATTCAGCTATTATTATCATGAAACAGACTTGACTTAAAACAGACTTAGACTTGACTTGAAACAGACTTGAAACAGACTTAGACTTGACTTGAAACAGACTTAGACTAGACTTGAAACAGACTTAGACTTGACTTGAAACAGACTTAGACTCGACTTGAAACAGACTTAGACTAGACTTGAAACAGACTTAGACTTGACTTGAAACAGACTTAGACTCGACTTGAAACAGACTTAGACTAAACTTGAAACAGACTCACTAGCAGGAGGTTACAACTTCAATACATGACAAGAGACAATGGCAACATGAGGGCTACTTATAGCAAACAATGCAGGTCACATGACACAAACCAACCAACCCAAACCTCATGTTACAGTATGATCTCTCTTATTTTGGTAAAATAATTAACATTTTGCAGATTCTGAAAGGATTCCGAACTGGGTCATTTTTATAAATTCAGCTATTATTATCATGAAACAGATTTGACTTGAAACAGACTTGACTTGAAACAGACTTAGACTCGAATTGAAACAGACTTGACTTGAAACAGACTTAGACTTGACTTGACTTGAGACAGACTTAGACTCGACTTGAAACAGACTTAGACTAGACTTGAAACAGACTCACTAGCAGGAAGTTACAACTTCAATACATGACAAGAGACAATGGCAACATGAGGGCTACTTATAGCAAACAATGCAGGTCACATGACACAAACCAACCAACCCAAACCTCATGTTACAGTATGATCTCTCTTATTTTGGTAAAATAATTAACATTTTGCAGATTCTGAAAGGATTCCGAACTGGGTCATTTTTATAAATTCAGCTATTATTATCATGAAACAGATTTGACTTGAAACAGACTTGACTTGAAACAGACTTAGACTCGAATTGAAACAGACTTGACTTGAAACAGACTTAGACTTGACTTGACTTGAGACAGACTTAGACTCGACTTGAAACAGACTTAGACTAGACTTGAAACAGACTCACTAGCAGGAAGTTACAACTTCAATACATGACAAGAGACAATGGCAACATGAGGGCTACTTATAGCAAACAATGCAGGTCACATGACAAACCAACTAATGAAAAACAAGATACGACTAGAAGAACCAATGAGAACATGACACATTGAACAGAACCCCCAAACAAATCCCAAACCCCATGTTACAGTATGATCTCTCTTATTTTGGTAAAATAATTAACATTTTGCAGATTCTGAAAGGATTTCGAACTGGGTCATTTTTTATAAATTCAGCTATTATTATCATGAAACAGACTTGACTTGAAACAGACTTAGACTTGACTTGAAACAAACTAAGACTTGATTTGAAACATGCTTAAATGTGAAATCTTATATAGGTCAGTACTAAATAAACAATAACATGCATTTTGTATGATCCCTCTTATTTTGGTAAAACAACATTTTGCAGATTCTGAAGGGGGTGTAAACTTTTGAACTCGACTGTATTTGATATCATCTGAAATAAAGGATGTAGAAATACCTTTCTTATATACAGTACATACTGTATGTATTATATAATAAAACATTTCTTGTATTTCTTGAACTAAACTTGACAAAGTTGTATAAAATTCTTCCACTAGCAGTGTGTTTTTGATGTTGAGCCCAATGACGATTCGAGGCCATATTTTTGTGCCAGGTTAGCTCTACATCGGTCCGATAGTTTTATGCTAATATCTCGGCAGGTTGGAGAGACTATAGGAATCACTGAGGAGATCATGGGACTCACGATTTTAGCGGCGGGAACCTCCATCCCTGACCTGATCACCAGTGTCATTGTGGCCCGCAAGGGTCTGGGAGACATGGCCGTGTCCAGCTCTGTGGGCTCCAACATATTCGACATCACTGTGGGGTACGGTTTGTGTTTTTATTTAAGAAAGTAACACTTTTATCAAAAAGGATGCATTAAACTGATCAAAAGTGACAGTCCATACATTCATAATGTGACAAAAGATTTCTATTTAAAATAAATGCAGTTCTTTTGAACTTTGAAAAGCAAATTGCCAACATGTTTGTAGCATGATTAACAAGTTGCTAGTATGTTTCTAACATGATTAAAAATTTGCTAAATTATTATCATACAGTTAACTTGGTTTAGTTTTGTACGTCTGATGTTCAGAGTCCTAAAGGAGCATTTGTTTGTTTCCCAGGTTACCGTTCCCATGGCTGCTGTTCTCCATAATCAACAACATGAGCCCGGTTCAGGTGAGTAGTAACGGTCTGTTCTGCGCCATCGTGCTGCTCTTCATCATGCTCCTCTTCGTCATCATCTCCATCGCCGCCTGTAAGTGGAAGATGAGCAAACTGCTGGGCTTCATCATGTTCCTGCTCTATATCGTCTTCCTGGTGGTCAGCGTCCTGTTGGAGGACAAGGTCATCGTCTGCCCCATCTCGATCTGACGGCTCATTTACAGAAAACCCTGCTCCTGCTGACTTTACCTCACCTCCGCATTCATTTATTTTCTTATGACAGAGTTCCCGGCCTCCTTGTGTGTGTGTGTGTGTGTGTGTGTGTGTGTTTATGGGAATTTTTAATTATTAAACAAAAACTATTTGCCAGTAATTAATTCAAGGTATATTCTTAGTATTTTTGTCTTGTTTTTCAATGCATTTATCTCAACATTCTTAAATCCAGATGCATTTACTTAAAGTTACTTGAGTCTTGTTTTCTTCAATGAACGAATGAATGAGTTTGAGTTCATGCAAGTGTCATTTTAGTATAGTTTTTATTCACAATTTGACTTTTTTAAATTTTACTTAAGGTTAACTAATTGTAATCTAATTTCTGGTTAATCTTTATTTCAGTTTCAGAGTTTTAGTTTTAAAGTTGAACTGCTTTAAAATGAGAAACGTTGCCTTGCCAGCAAGCTGAAATAAAAAGCTTTTATATTTTATTGATATTTTAAGTTAACCTTTATTTTCTCAATTAACAGAAATGTTTTACCATTTTAGTTTTTGTTTCAGTTTTAATAACCCTGATTTTTGCTTCAAGCAATAAATAAATATTTATCAGTGGGGTTAAATAAAATCTTGTTTTCCCTATAATTGATTGATCAATTTATTTATAAAAAAAGAGATATTTTTCTTGTTTTAGGCAATATTTTTTAATATCTTAAATCTTTTTTTTTCCTTCTGAAGTAAATGTGTCTGGATTTAGAAATGAATTTGTATTCTTAAAGAACTTCTTTTTAATAATTACGTAAACTTTTTTTGAATGCAATTGATCGTGTCAGACGATGTCAAACCAGGGTTGCAACGATGCACCAAACTTAAATTGTTCAATAACTGGGTGCAAACTCTACTGTAAAGAATCCTTTGAACTGGATGAGATTTATCACCACAGTGTTAAACCTTTATACAGATTTATGATTTGTTTCTTATTTACTTTCAAACAACGTGCATCTCGGTTGTGGTCAAAGCCAAAGGGCAAAGCGACTGGAGCTCCGCGATCAGAATGATCTCTGATTATTTTTGGGTTGTTTTATTCACTCTGTAGGGAGCGCTGAGGATTTCTGCGCAGACAGACGCTGTGATTATCGCAGGCAGCGTTTGCTCATTTCTCAGTCTCTGTGGGCCGTTTGTTCACGCTGTGAATGTGCTGCACTGCTGAATAATCGCTGGTTTGGAGCAATTACTCCATGATATGACAGATACAGTGTCCAAAATGATTTTCACTTTGCATGAGCTGATGGCAAATGTTCATTTTCTGATTTATTCTTGTATTCTTTCTATTATATTCCTTAGTGAAAAATAAATATACTAAAATGTATTTAAAATACATTTATTTAATGCCAAGTATACTACAAATACATTTACAAAGACCCTGAAATTGTACTTAGTATAGTACACTGGTATTTTTAAAGTCTAAAGGCTAAATTGGAACAACTAATTTTGTACTTTATGCACTTTAATTGTATGGAAGTAGTGCTGAAGTCCAACTAAAGATATGCTTAAGTATATTTGATTGTGCTAATATGGAACTATTGCAAGTATACTTTAGGTGCACTTTACAAAATATGTAAAGGTCATACAATCCTCAACAACAGTGACATTAAAACATATTCTAAGCTTAATATTAAGAAATGTGCATTGTGCACAAGTAGTACACCAAATAAAGTTTACTTATTGATCAGTAAACATGTTAATAGACTTAAACTATACTTATTTATTTTATACTGCATTTTAAATCTATTTTTTACTAGGGTTTGTGTGCTAAAACACATCTTGTTAAGAACATGAAAAGAAAACTAACTTTCTTGTAGTGGTGGTACATAGAAGCATGATGTATTCTGCATGTTCTGCAATTACTGTATGGTATTTATTTATTTAACATATTTTACACAATATGTTTCACATATGTGACCTTGGACCACAAAACCAGTCATAAGTGTTATTTTTTATTTATTTTTTTGTAAATGAAAGAAAGATAGCCATAGATGTATACTGAGATACAACTTTAAAAATCTAGAATCTGAAGGTGCAAAAAAAAAAAAAAAAAAAAAAAGGTCTTAGCTATGCATATTATTCATCAAAAATTACGTTTTGATATATTTACGGAACATGATCTTTACTTAATATCCTAAAAATATAATAATAATAATGGCTATTGCTACAAATATACCCTACACTGTAAAAAGTTTTCACCAGTTTCAACTTAAAAACTTACGTTTAGCAGCTGTCTTAAGATTTTAAGTTAAATCAACTTAAAGAACAGCTGATTTGACTTAAAATCTTAAGGCAGCTGCTGAACTTAGGTTTTTAAGTTGAATCTGGTGAAAACTTTTTACAGCGTACTTATGACTGGTTTTGTGGTCCAGGGTCACATATTATGACCTATAAAACAACCAGCTAGCTTTATAATTTAGCAAATAAACATTTATTTAACTCAAATGGAGCACAAAATTAAACTGGCCCTAAAACTGAGAATCTATGAACCGTTAGCTCCCTAACGCTAAAAAATGTCAAGGTGCTGGTTGATGATGTATTTTAGATGTTGAATGTGGTTCTAACACCTCCAGAGATATTACGGCTCTTTGACTTGGTTTAGCTTCAGTTCACGGTGAAAGTGTGTAAAGTATATATTGGCCAAGGGTTTTTAAGGATCCAGGATGCCACACTGAAATGTTTCATTAAAGAAAACACTATTTATAGGATATGTATATTTTCCTTTACATTTTGCCTGTATGTCAAGAGGCCAAGTAGCCAGATGCATTGAATTCGAACATATTATTTAACTTGGTATGTCATCCTTCTTCTTCTTTCTATCCTTTCATTTTACTTTTTGAAATATCTTGTTGATTTAATAGCAGTGTAGAGGTATTTGCGCTGCAGTATTGATTGTAAAAATGATTACTTGCTGCCTCCTTCACACCGGAGAAGAGAGCATGATTACTGCATGTTGCTTCCCCAATCATTATTACTCAACCATTTATAGAAACATCGCGTTGAATGATATTATAAACGCGAGGGAAATGTGTAGATGCTTATAGACTGTAGTTATGTGTTAAAACCTAGAAAACATTAGACATATATCGCACTCCCCGCTGCTAAATCCACGTGCAGTGATTTCCCTAAATAGTCCGCGTTCACACTCCATGTAGGTTTGGAAACCAGATCGGAGACGCTAGTGACGCGCTAGAAGCGACATTTTCAAGTAGGCAATGCATGCATGAAAATGTGTAGCCTAATAAGTCAAGATGTGCTCATTTGCTTTACTGTAAGATTCAAAGACAAAATATTTGCATAATGACTTGCCTAACAAATAGTCCTTTGGTAACGAACGAGTGTTAATGTGCTAGCGCTGTCTAAACTTATTCTAGAGATGTAAAAACACGCATTTATTAAGAGTAGCGCGGTCCATGTTACACGAATGGTGCTTTATGACTCGATCTTTGTAATCTGTACAGACACACATGTAGTGCATTTACTAACTAACAGAGAACTCACTGATCAAGAATATTCACATACTGTACACTAGCATAAAGCATATTCCAAATAGTGATTTTATTTGTGGAGGCAGACTTTTATTTGTCTTTTTAAGACATTTTTGGCGTGACAGAAAATCTGGACGCAGCTGCTGTGTATCTTTACCTTAGCAAATACTGCCCTCTAGTGTGTAGTAGGACTTTATTTTTGTATGATGTTTTTGTTGTTGTATCTCTTTCTTTGCAACACATGCACTGAATATAGAAATGCTTCGATCTCGTTGCTGTACTAAATTTATTTTTAGAGAAGAGAACACAATGTCCTTATTTGCTTCTTTAGCTGAAACTCTCATCCAGATTTCAGCAGTGCATGGATGAAATCTTGTACCAACTGCAAGAGTGTATTTCAAGCAAAGAAATGCATAAATGTGTGTTAAATATATGAATGTGGAGATATTGAGCTGAACCAATATGATAGCCTATACTATCAATAAATAGAGAAAACATTAAAGCGCTCAAATGTTTATTTTTAATGAAAACTGATGATAAAGGTGGTATTGAAACTGATATAAGCAATGTAGCTGTCTGAAAATGTATGCATGTTTATTTGTTTATTATTTTTTCCCCCAAATTAGAATTCAGATTTACGTATGAGTAGTAGTTTTCTATCCTTGCCTGTTACACCATATTAATTTTTTTTGCATTAACATCTGCTTTTCAGAACAATTTTGTATTTGATTTTATATATGAATTTTGTCTTATAAGCGGGCTGTACACACTGTTCAAGTGCCCCTGCTTTATCCTGTTCTTGCTTTCTGGCAGGGTATGGATTATTATTATTCATTTAAATGTTTCATTTAGTTTTGTGTCACACATGGCATTGTTAATATGCACTTTGCATTCATATGTGTCTGTTTAATTATTGTTTGTTTGCTTTGAATGAGGCTGAAGCTGAATGTTTGGCCTGGATTTACAGAAGTTACCGAATGCTGGATTTTCTCCATTTTCTTGCACATACAAAGCTCATCTGGACTTTAAAGGAGTGAAAATGCTGAGTCTCTTCACCTTTTTCTGGCTTCATTTCCTAGCGTGTGTAGATGACCCTGTCTGTCTCCACCGTTGTCTTTTTTTCTTCATAAAACTGCACTTTTGTACTGATTCATGCCTGATTATAAAAGCGGCATGCCGACAATTACTCCATCGCTCCGTTTAATGTCCCATTTCACCAGTGTTCATGCGAGTCATTTCAAATGTACATATATACAGATACCAATACAATCAGAATATAGAGAAACTGTAAATGCAAAGTATGTAATAAAAGAAATAAAGGCAAATACAGTATAAGGGCAGATTGTCCGTGGTGAATGAAATTTTTCATGAAATTAGAAACTGCAAAGATGTGAAATAAAGTTGAAACACCAACAATAACCTCTCTTTTCTTTATTTCACAAATATAATGTACTAATGTGCAAGAAACGCAAGCATTTCATTAAATTGTGGCAATCGAAACACCTTGCTTTGCTTTAATTGCTAAAAAGTACTCTTCTTGTCAAAACCTCAAGCTATGCTCTGTAACTTTTGTCCTTTTAGCGGCTGAAGCAGAAAACTACAAGTTACTGCGGAGGAACATTAATCACACAAGTTGTGCATTGGCTCTGATATTTTGAGCCATAACGCTATGATCATGGTTATGGACGATCGCTTTATCAGTGTGGTATTCACTAACAATATCAAAACTACCCCAGTAACGAAAGGAGGATGGATATCCGAGAAATATGTCTCATGAGCTGGTAAGTATGCTGCTGTTGTTTTGATTCCCCTTACGAAAAAGACATTTATTCAAGCGTGCTATTAATATACGTCTTTTAAACTAATAAAAATATGAAAGTATACTTTCAGTCTATTTTTTATGTTCTCAGAAATGTGCTTTATATACTTCTCAGAAATATACTTCAAATGACATTTAAGTATACTTGACTTGTACTTAGAAAAGGTCTAAGTATATTTGAGCTCTACTTGTGCTCTGAGAATCTGTGTTTTCATTGTTATACACTAGGGGCACTATTACACATTTTCTGTACAGAATTTCCAAAACACAAGTGAAGAAGAAACCGAAACAACAGATGCTTCCACATGTAATCTAACACAATCGTCAGACATAAAACAGCATCAAAACCATAGATACGGAAAACTGTAACCTAGTGGAATAAAATGTCAACCCATGAAGAGGAAATAATGACTGTCAAACTTTGGGGTGTTGATCAACTCCATATACGTTTTTAGCTTTTTGTTCAAAATATTGTTTATTCATTTATACATTTTTATTTATAAAACTTACCCACATTCAATTGTTTATATATACATATAAAAAAACAAAACAATGCATGACGCTAGAATAAAATGTTTTTGTTTACAAGCAGATACCCTTTTCTTTCTTTTGGTGTTTTGTATGTTCAGATATTCATATAACAAAATATATACAAATTAATAGGGACATAGTAGTATACTTAAAGTATGATGTAAAGTTCACTTAAAGAAAACTTACGAGTATACTTGCAGTTTAAAACTACTAAACTAGTAGTTTACTGAAACTATACTTCAAAGTGTACTAAAAATGCATAAAAAAGTATTTAATTAGTAAACTATCAGTATACCTGTTCACTAGTATACTTGCAGTACAAACTAAAAACATAGATGTAAACTAGATGTGTACTCAAAGTTTACTACTGTTACTGTTATACTTAAAAGTATACTTTATATTCTAGAACGGGGGCCAATATAGTCCCAAGGAGTATTGAAATAGTACACTTAAAAGTATACTACTAGTACACTGCTATTTGTATACTTACTACATAAAATATACTTAAAAATATATTTGAACCTTATTTAAGTATACTTAACGAAATCAATTTGAAGTATACTTCTTTTTTGGTAAGAGTCACTGCAACTAACCGTTTTAAAGTAATGCTAAAACTGTTTGACATTGATGACAATTGCTTTTAAGTTATATAATGGTGGACACTATAACATGGCAATACTATTTATAGGCAAACAAAATAAGTAGTATTATTTTAGGGAAAGTTACCAACTTAAACACTGTTTGTGAACCTAGTCAATCATAGCCGATATGTGTATATGTAATGTATATAGTGATTTATGGATTGAAGATGTCTAGGGAAAAATAGATAAATACATAAATAAATTGGTAAATAAAATAGAAGATGATTTATGATGTACTCACTCATTATTTACAGCGTAGCTTTAATCAAACATTTATGCTAACAAAACCCCTGAAGAGAGACAGACAAATAAGTGTGTTGTGGCTTGTGTTTTTCACACTTGTAAACCACAAGCCTTTTATTTCCAATGCATCGAAACAAGAATATAGCTGCAAGCAGCAATTATGGGGCCAAGCACCAGGCAAGGTAGCAAGCATCAGAGCAACTGATAGGAGTAGCCAAATTGAAGCCATTTTAAGATGATTTTAGTCCAAATGGTTGAAAATTTGTATAGAACTACTACTAGTAGTATGCTTTAATGGATTATCACTTTTGTCCAATCCAATAGGTGGCACTGTTATCAAATTGATCTGGTGTGTTCAGTGTGAGGTGACAATGACACACACAAAGTTAGGTGTCAATTTGGCAACATGGCTCAAATTTGTTGCATTGCTATCTATCGACACAAAATCCAAAACTTTGTTTCAGCACAGTCTGAAGTTTATCTGGCTCAATTAAGGTGAAAATCGGACGAACGTCTTGGAGGAGTTTAAAAAAGTATGTTTTCAAAATAAATCAAAATGGTGGACAGGAAGTTTAGCCAGATATTGCATAGCTGATATGTACAGTGCCCTCCACTAATATTGGAACCCTTGGAAAATACGAGCAAAGGTGACTGTGGAAATAAATCTGCATTGTTTATCTTTTAGATCTTTCATTTGAAAAATTCACAAAATTCCAACCCTTCCTTTAAGTAAAACGATGGAACCTGAGGGGGAAATCTCATTACGAAATAAATGTTTTTCTCTAGTTCACGCTGGCCACAAATATTGGCACCCCTAGGAATTTGTCTAAGTAAAATATCTCTGAAGTATATTCCCATTCATATTACATTTTTTTTAGCACACCAGGGTGGCTATGAGTATGAAATTGTCCAGCCATGACTTTCTGTTCCACAGGATTATAAATATGAGGAACACAAGGAACCATCACAAGGAATAAAACCAAAGAATATAGTTCTGATGTGCAGAACAAGTTTGTTGAGCTTCACAAAATAGAAAGTGGCTGTAAGAAAAGAGCATTGAAAATCCCCATTCCCACCATCAGGGCAATAATTAAGAAGTTCCAATCAACTAAAGATGTTTCAAATCAAATAATTGTTTTACTTTAATGACAGGTTAGAATTATGTGAATTTTTTGAATGAAAGATCAAAACTATAAATTATGCAATTTTATGTTATCCAATTGATGTGGTGTGGTCAGTGTGAGGTGACAATGGCACGTACAAAGTTTGGTGTAAATATGTTAAAGCTTTGCAGAGATATAGCAGAGATATGCAGTTTGGCATCTTTCCAGCAAATTTGTTGATGCGTTAAAAAAAAAAAAAAAAAAAAAAACATTTCGTATTTCGACACAAAATGGGAAAATTGGCCAGTTTTGTGATTTTTTGTTAAACCATCCAGAAGTTGTAAGCAAAAATAGCCATTTTTTATTTCTCTTGACCACTAGATGGCACTGTGATGAAACACTGCAGGTAACCCCAGGTCACACACCGAGTTTGGTATCAATATGCCAAACTGTTACAGAGATACAGCCTCATATCTATTTTTGTGTGCTTTTCATAGAATTCGTTTCCACGTTATTCAAGCACAGTTTGACAAATCAACTTCAATTCCATAACTTTTTGCCAACATGGTCTGAAGATGATCTGAGCCAATTTTGGTACAAATCAGACAAACCATCTAAAAAAAGTACTATTAACAATAGCAAAAAAAAAAAAAAAAAAAAACCTTACGATTTTTACAATTTGGTGTCTATTTGACTCGGCATGAGCCAAGGAATCAGAGGGGAAAAAATAATTTTCCTTCTAGACCTTCTAGTTCAAAAGTTATTAGCATAAATTGATTAAAATTAAGTTGAAGACTTCAAACTCGTTATAGTCAGCTGCAAATATGGTTTGACCCCAAAAAAATTCTAACAAAAGGTTTCTCAGTGGTTTACAGTACTATCAGATGTACATACTAAAAGTTTACCAAAGTTTGATTCCAAGAAAGGTCCCATTTTCAAAATGGCGGCCATCAGGTCCTTAAAATGACCATTACTCCTGTGTATTCCTCCTAGACCAGGAATACTGGTGCCTGATACATGTTTTGGCCATGTAATATTTTAATTAGCATATTTGCATGACAGATACAGGTAAATTATAAAATTAAAATATAAATATATAAATTAAAATGTCGTGGAAAAGTTAATTTATTTCAGTAATTCAACTCAAATTGTGAAGCTCGTGTATTAAAGGGGTCATCGGATGCCCATTTTCCACAAGTTCATACGATTCTTTAGGGTCTTAATGAAAAGTCTGTAATATACTTTGGTTAAAAATTCTCAATAGTAGTGTAAAAAAAACACCCTTTTACCTTGTCAAAATCAGCTCTGCAAAATATCAGCTCATTTAATCGCATGGGCCCTTTAAATGCGAATGAGCTCTGCTCGCCCCGCCCCTCTCTGCTGAGGGAATAGGAGCTGTAATGTTTACTTTAGCCGCGTTTAGCTGCATTTAGCCGTGTTTATCGGCAAAACTTGCCAACGAGCACATTATTAAGATTCACACGAACAGAGATGCACATGTAGATTGGGATCGGCGCTTTCCTTTTAAAAACTAAAGTAACGTTGTCCTCTACCTCTTAAGCAGCTTAGATGTCGGGAGCAAATGAATACTGCTATGTTCATTATTGCATCCAACAACAGAACACCTCAATCACTCAATTAGAGTCTTCCTCTGCACCTAAGTCGACACAATGGCGATCAGAGTCGGACTGTTTCAGCTCGGTGAGGGCGGATCTAAGGTAAGACGTTCATGTCAATCTACCTCTATATCGTGGGAGTGCCCTCTGTTGGTGTTCCGTCACGACAAGAAGCTGCGAATGACCCGATTTTAAAAAGGGGATATTACTTTTAAAGATAAAAAAAAAATACCACTGGGTGGATTTTTATCATAGTAGGGTGGTTGTGTACACAAACTACCAACACACATTAATATTCAACATGTAAAAGTTAGTTTTGTGTCTGATGACCCCTTTAAATAAATTAATTGCACACAGACTGAAGTAGAATAAGTCTTTGGTTCTTTTAATTGTAATGATTTGGCTAACATTTATCAAAAACCCACCAATTCACTATCTCAACAAATTAGAATATGCTGACTTGCAAATCAGCTAATCAACTCAAAACACCTGCAAAGGTTTTCTGAGTCTTCAAAATGGTCTCTTAGTTTGGTTCACTAGGCTACACAATCATGGTGAAGACTGTTGATCTGACAGTTGTCCAGAAGACAATCATTGACACCCTTCACAAGGAGGGTAAGCCACAAACATTCATTGCCAAAGAAGCTGGCTGTTCACAGAGTGCTGTATCCAAGCATGTTAACAGAAAGTTAAGTGGAAGGAAAAAGTGTGGAAGAAAAAGATGCACAACCAACCGAGAGAACTGCAGCCTTGAGAGGCTTGTGAAGCAAAATCGATTCAAGAATTTGGGTGAACTTCACAAGGAATAGACTTGCGTCAAGGCATCAAGAGCCACTACACACACAGATGTGTCAAGGAATTTGGCCACAGTTGTCATATTCCTCTTGTTAAGCCACTCCTGAACCACGGACAACATCAGAGGCGTCTTACCTGGGCTAAGGAGAAGAAGAAATGGACTGTTGCTCGGTGGTCCATAGTCCTCTTTTCGGATGAGAGCAAGGTCCTAGAGTCTGGAGGAAGGGAGAAGCTCATAGCCCAAGTAGCTTGAGGTCCAGTGTTAAGTTTCCACAATCTGTGATGATTTGGGGTGCAATGTCATCTGCTGATGTTGGTCCACTGCACCCGTTTACCAAGAAATTTTAGAGCACTTCATGCTTCCTTCTGCTGACCAGCTTTTTAAAGATGCTGATTTCAATTTTCAGCAGGATTTGGCACCTGCCCACACTGCCAAATACACCAAAAGTTGGTTAAATGACCATGGTGTTGGTGTGCTTGACTGGCCAGCAAACTCACCAGACCTGAACTCCATAGAGAATCTGTGGGGTATTGTCAAGAGGAAAATGACAAACAATAGACCAAAAAATGCAGATCAGCTCAAGGCCACTGTCAAAGAAACCTGGGCTTCCATACCACCTCAGCAGTGCCACAGACTGGTCACCTCCATGCCACGCTGAATTGAGGCAGCAATTAAAGCAAAACAAGTATTGAGTACATATACAGTAAATAGACATACTTTCCAGAAGGCCAACAATTCACTAAAAAGGTTTTTTTATTGGTCTTATAATTTGTTGAGATAGTGAATTGGTGGGTTTTTTGTTAAATGTGAGCCAAATCATCACAATTAAAAGAACCAAAGACTTAAAACTACTTCAGTCTGTGTGTAATGAATTTATTTAATACACAAGTTTCACAATTTAAGTTGAATTACTGAAATAAATGAACTTTAACACAACATTCTAATTTATTGAGATGCACCTGAAAGTGATCACAAGTACAATTATATATTAAAGCAACTTTAAATAAGTGACCATTTAGAGGGTTCACACACACAGGCCTCTGTTCGGGCTAATTCAGAGTTGTTTATGATCAAAGTTATACAACTCCAATTTAAGGAGCTTTTGGGTGCAATAACTTTTACATTGAATGTCAAGTCTGTGTTTTAGAAAAAAAAAAAAAAAAAAGCTGTATGTGTCCAAAACATGTACTGAGTAGGAGTTACATGACTGGTTCACCCCAAACAAAGATAAAACCTTACAGTAATCACAACATCATGTATTCCATAAGTATGTAATCATGTCAGTGCAATTTAGACAAGTCCAACGGATTCATAGACACAGAAAACATTGGGTTAGACAACAAGATTACTTGCCTAGGTCAAATAATGAAGGAGTTAGGATATTTTAAGGGGTTTCTCCACATCTTGGACGCCATCTTGAAAATGACACCTTTCTAGTGGTCAAACTTTGGTAAACTTTTAGTATGTTATTAAGGACACCTAATACTACAAAAAACAGGTGAGAAACCTTTTGTTAGAATTTTTTAAGGGTTAGGTGTTTTTTTTCATATGTGCAGCCGCCTATTATGGTTAATGTTGTGACTGTCCTCTATCTGTGTGCCAAATTACACAACTTTCCCGCAAGCGGTTCAATGGGCTTCCATAGACTCAAGAGAGGAAGAAGAATTAAAACAAGAACGCCAACGGATACAACATAGGTGCCTGCGCACCTTCGATGCTTGGCTGCTAAAAAACAAACACATAAAAGCATGCAGGCCATTCACACCTCGGCTCATTTCCAGTGACATCATACTTCCTGCATCTCTCGCTCTTTGTCCAGAATGAGACCTGTGAGTTTGCACAGTTACAGACTGCAAGATTACTTCTACATCTTTCCTTTTTGCAAACTGCCTCGCGTGTGATTCTTAAATCACAAGACTTGTCCTTAAAAGTCCGTTATTAATAGGATACCATGGAACTTGGTACACTTCTGTTAATGCTCTGTAAGTATTCATTTCTATTTCTATTATTTTATCTATTAAATATTATTTTAGTTTTTTATAAATATTACACTCGGTCTCTCTAAGCATTCGACTTGAATGTTGATCAGAAATTCATCAATCATGGAATTTGCAGCTTTTTTTTTTTTTTTTTTTAAGGCCAGGAAGTTTTCAGCTGAAAAAGGCACAATGTGTTTTATTAATAACCTGCAGTATAAGTAAGCAAAGAACTCTAATCATATTAAAACAGCCATGAGGAAATCATTTATTTTTTCAGTAATTGTGGTGAAAACTAAAAAAAATCAATAGTATATAGAGGTAGTTTATGCTTAAAATTTATTTTTAAATGTTTGTGTGGAGTCGAGTCCATAATCCATAAAGTGTTCATGAAGTTCCATGCATAATAAATGAATTGGTAAAATACCAAGTGAATGGAAATGCCTCATGTGGGTTTCTCTTCTTTTAGTGCTGCTGTCACTTGCTCTCTCTCAACACACTCAAGGTAATTTTTAATTTCAGTTTCTAAAAATATTCTTGTACACTTAATTTGCATACATAAATATTACTATATTATGCGCTGTAACCAAGAAATAGGAGCATTATTTACATTATTTATATTCATTTATTTTACAAAAGTTTTAATGTAAAGCAAAAATGCACTACTTCAATTTAAAATGTAAATATTGAATTGCATTTTGCTCATTTTAGTTAATTTGATGAGTTAAAGAAATGGAAAATCACGTTGCCCTGACTTACTGATAATATACACATACACATATACAGTGTATTTATATTATAGCGTTCATGTTACACACATTGCATGCTATTATTAGTGCAATAATTATAGCAACATTGTGTTCCAGATTGCACAAGCAATTGCAAAAAACTTTAAATACTATTACTATGCTATTCATTAGTATCTCCCAATTTCTTGGGAGTGTTGTTTAAAGTAAAATGTTTACATACAGCAGTTCCCCATCTTAAGAAATGATAAATTAGAATGTTTGTCTTTTATATAATGTTTATTTATTTTCAAGTTGGTGTGGTCATTTTGACCCAAAGAGGATTCACACAGAGTAACACAACCTTCTAAAAAATGACCAGGGCCCAGTTTTTCAAAAAATTTAATCTGGATCAAATTGGTCCGGATTTGGAAATCCCATGTTTTGCTATCCAGGATTAACTGATCTATTTTACTTTTATGACAGTTTTTTAAAGGAACATTGGGTTGGATCACTGTGATCCAAATACCAAATTTCAGCATTACCAAATCCTGTTTACCAGAGCCTTAAATGGAACCAACAGTGTAGCCTACTGGCTTAGCAAAGAACAACAGGTAGGCAAAATACCAGTGGCCACAAATAGCCATTGTTTGTTTTAATTGTTTTAATTTTAATTTAAATGTCTTAACTACTTGCAAGTGCAACCCAAGGTGGCAAGCAACATAATCCTTGCATGCATTGTTGTTGTTTACCATATCTCATTAGATGTGACATGCTTCATATAGGCTTCAAATATGAAGGAATTTACATATCATCAGTAACCATTAAGTTTGTGATCATTCATATAAAAAATAAAACTTTTTTTTTAAATTTTATTTGGTTCAAAAAATCACAGATGAATCCACCCTTCTGATGGGATCAGGATAATCAGTTTTTTATTTTATTTTTTATTTTGGATCAAATAGATCCCAATCTGAGTTCAAAGTTTTGAATAACCCAAAGGGCAGGTTTGATCCAAATCAAATGTAAGATTGGATTACATGGTCTGATCTTAATTCTAAATCCCTCTTTTACTTTTGCACAACCTATTTCCAAGATTTGATCCAATCCGTGATCCAAAATCCCTCTGGATTACTTTTGAAAAACTGGGCCCAGTTTACAAAGAAATCCCATTATGCATTATTACCAAATATTGGAGTGAACTTTGCCAAAATAACATTTTCACTCAAAAACGAGGTGCATGAGCTCAGATCAGTGAGGTAAATGACGACCTGAGCTAATTAAAGAAAACAAGTTGACAAAAAGATTGAATCTAAAATTCAGTGATAATACAGCATGCTTGTCGTGATATGTAAATAATTCATCTGCTTGTGACTGTGTGTTTGTATGCACAGCTCCAACGAAAAGACTTGCTTACTGATCCGTGTCTTATCATCTACTGCGTGCACTTCCCGCGGTCTACACTTCCTGTGTGATTCATTTTCTTGCAATGTTTACATTGTTTGCCATACGCAGAACATGCACGCGATGTATGCTCAGTTCCACATCGTTTGCAATCAAATGTGCTTGCTTTGTTTTGTTTTTTCACTCACTTTCGTTTTATTTTGGTGGTCTTTTTTCGTGTCTGCTAATGTTTCATGACATCTACATGCTTGCTTTCACGTGCAGAGGCTTGATCCACTTCATGCATTTTTTTTTTTTAATTTGCGTTTCTGCCGCGACGCGAAGCTGTGTTGCTTTATGAGTTATGTCAACCTCTCTTAACGATATGTATCTCAACTCGATCTCTAATAAGGGATTCTTGCAACTGTCCGATTTTGCCATTAGTATTAACTTAGTGAGATACTGCCAAAATGACATGTCCCCTTGCATACACGTGAAAAAAAATTGTACCTCTCACAGGTTATATTTTCCACAGGTTCCCGTGCTGTATATCAAATCCAGCGGGTGGCTTAATACTTCCATGTTTCCAGTACTTACTGATTTACACCATGTTCTGACACCACCTTTTTTATTTACTGCGCCACCCCGTGGCCTCCACATGAACTGCATCATATTCAAGATTAATTATTTACATATCACGACAATGCTGGTTATTTTTGTACACCAAATTACATAAAGGAATTTCTGAACAGTACAATTGTAAAAAAAAAAAAAAAAAAAAAGTCAACTATCCCTGGTAAAAAAAAACAAAAAAAAAAAAAAACATCTAAAACCAGGTCAACCAGCCTAGTTTTAGCTGGTCAGGAGGCTGGTTTTAGAGGTGTTTTGGCCACTTTTTCCAGCCTGGCCAGGCTGGTCTTAGCTGGTCAGGCTGGGAGACCGGCTAAAACCAGCTAAGTCCAGCCAACCAGCCTAGGCTGGTTTTAGCTGGTTTTTTTTTTTTCAGCATGGCTTCATTTTTTAATTTTCAGCTAGTCCAAAAGCTGAAGTGACTGTAACACCTAGCGATCACGTCTTCAGTGGAGAGACTGTCACTCTCAGATGTGCCATAGAGGACAGTGGTGTTGACTGGACATACAGTTGGTATAAAAATGGTTCCGTGCTCCCCATCAGCATCGAGAGAGTGTACGAATTCATATCTGATGAGTCTGCCGCTGGTAAATACAGCTGTAGAGGACAGAAGACACGAGACTCGGGCATATCAGAGATCAGTGACTTTGTTACACTGACTGTATCAGGTTCTATTAACATCTATTAACATCAGCGTTCAAGTACAAACATTTATTTCTTTTATACACTTACAGATGGTTCTTGTGTTCATAGATTTACCCAGAGCTTCAGTCACAGCTGATCCAGACAGGGTTGTGTTCACTGGCGAGACGATCTCTCTGAAATGTGCCATAGAGTCTCACTACAGGGACTGGAGATTCCACTGGTCTAAATACAGCAGCGCATTCACTGCAGACGAAGAAAACACAAGTGCAGAGACTCTCACTATTAAAAGTGTTTCTGAATCTGATCAGGATAAATATTGGTGTTGGGGAGAAAGAGAGAGCAGACCAAAGACATCCCAGAAGAGTAAAGCAGTTTCAGTCAAAGTGGAAGGTGAGTGTTTTACTGACTGTAACACAGTATGTAAACACCATTTAATTTCAGTAGTAACCACTAGGTGGCATTTCAACACTGCTTTATCTGGTTTTGCATCCTGACACAGTGATGTTGCTGCAACCAATGCCATGAGTTTGAGGCTGGGCTATCTGTATTGGTTGATGGGAGGAGTGTTTAAGAAAACTGTCTGAACCCATACATTTATTAATGAATGAAAAATTGTTTTTTTGCGATTCCATTTAGTGCCTCAAGTAATACAGAATTGACACACTACAGCTTTAAAAAGGACCTATTATGCAAAAATCACTTTTATAAGGTATTTGGGCACAGTTTTGTGGCGCAGTGTGTGAAAACAACCAGCTTATAATAGTAAAAATCCACCCACTCATTTTTATTTTTTATTTTTTTTAATAATCCTAATAAATCATAAACAGTCTCTCAGAACAAGCCATTTCAGATTTCTCCCTATGAACACATAGTTGGGAAAAATCTCCACCCATTTGTGAAAAACTCTGCCCTGTAAGCATAGACACAGCCCTGAGTGAGAAGCAGCAGTCCGCAATTACTGTTTTCTTGCTGTAGTTGCTGAAAATATACAATATCAGTGCCAAAGAGACATTACAAGTGTTGTGTTTTGGGATGCACTAACGAACATAGGAGTCTCCACAGACACCCTCCATCTGAGATGCTGAGGACATTGTGGTTAAATTGAATTTTCGAAGGAAATGTCCAGAAGAAAAAAAAAAAACGTAAGGTCCCCTATATGTTTATGGATCAAAACCAATACTTCATGCGTGAACGTCAGCCCCGGACAAAGTATCTATCAGGCATTTGTTCTCCAAATTGTCTTTCTAAAAGAGCTTCATGGCACTCCAGATTGTCCTGTTTTGTTTTGTAGTTTAGCTCTTGAAGCTCTGCCCTCTTCTCCGGGAGCACCAGCTCATTTGCATTTAATGGGACAAACACAAAAACCATGCATTTTGGCTCATACCCTAAAAGTAATTTTAACAAGCTATACAACATTATCTGTCAGATATTTAGGGTAAAACTTTATATACACACTCTGGGGTCATAAAAAGGGTAAAATTGGTCATCTTTAAAGGGTTAGTTTACCCAAAAATGAAAATGAGCCCATTATTTACTCATCCTCCATGCATTCTAGGTGTATATGACTTCCTTCTTTCAGATGGATGCAATCGGAGTTAAATAAAAAATTGTCCTGGCTCCTTCAAGCTTTCTAATGGAATGGGCAGGTGCTTCTCTTCATCAGTCCAAAACAAGTCCAATAAAGTGCATCCACCCATAATAAAAAGTGCCCCACACAGCTCCGGGTGAATAAAGGCCTTCTGTGGTGAAGGGATGTGTTTTTGTAAGAAAATGATCAGTATTTAAAACATAACAATCACTTTAATCTAGCTTGCGCTCACTGTTGTACACAAAAGCGGCTCCACAGAAAGTACACGTTGCACATGTGCGGTGAAAACCAGCGTTTGTTTACCAGTCTCCTCTTGGCTTATATCAAAATATCTTTTAAAGTACTTTGAATCGTATTTTTTTTTTTAAGAAATATCTTAAATGTATAAAATTTGCACTTTCTAAACGCAAGCTCTCAAGAACTTTTGACTTAAGCACTGCAATTTATGAATGTTGTGTCATGGGCCAGATGCTACAAAAGACGCAGGATAATTTTTTTCCCCTCAAAACTGCAGCTTTCAATTCTGACTTTTTCTTCAGGGTTAAGTCAGGGTTTTTCTCTGACAATTTGACATTTTAACTTGCAGTTATATCTCACCTTTTTAAGAAAAGAAGTCAGAATTGTAAAACAAAGTTGAAATTATATGAAGTCATAATTGCAATTTTATATCTTAATGTCACAATTAACTTTTTCATTTATTATTCAGTGGCAGTAACAGGCTTCCATATAATGCATGTTTATGTCCACTCCTGCTCTCATAGGCTGTCTTTTGGTACATAACATTGTCACTGTTGTCCAAACTATTTACTGTGGAGCATAACGCCTTGTTTTTCAATCGACAGACAGAGCCCAGGCGGTTTTGAAGATTTCTCAGAACTGGCTGGCTGAAGGGGACTCATTAACTCTGGTGTGTGCGGTGAGAAGCTCGTCCAGAGGTTGGACATTCAGCTGGTTCAGAGATGATCATGAGCTTCTGTCAGACAGCAGTAGAGGAGCTGAAGGCTCTTACACTCTCAGTCCTACTGCTGTGAAACACTCAGGAGTTTACGCATGCCGAGCAGAGAGAGGAGCTTATTACACTGAATACAGCTACACTCAGCTGCTCTGGGTCACCCGTGAGTATTCATGTCCATAGAACTCTTCATTTTGGACCAGTTTACCTGCTTTTACCAGTTTATCTTTGCGTACTGAACAGCACTGTCATGCACAAGCGTTCAAAATGTTGACCTTGAAACTTGCTGTGCAAGATCTAAAGGACACATACTTTCATGTCTCAATCCTACTTCAGCATAGGAAGTTCCCGAGGTTCGCTTTCGGGGGCGAAGCGTACCAATACCGGGTTCTTCCTTTCGGTCTGGCTCTCTCACCCCACACTTTCACTAAATGCATAGATTTCGCTCTAGTGCCGCTGAAGCTGTGAGGCATTCGCATTCTAAATTATATCGACGATTGGTTGATTTTAGCTCAGAGCTCATGGCAGCATAGCATCGAGATGTTGTGCTAGTCCACATGATAGAGCTGGGGTTATGGCTGAACGCCAAGAAAAGTGTGCATCTCCAGTTCAGAGAACCACTTATCTTGCCATCGTGGGGGTCGGACCAATTTTTCGTTTGTCATGGCCCTTCCAAGAAGGGTCTTCCCACCACAAAGTGGACCCTGAATCGTTGGATATAGTGGAGTCCATCTCCCTTGCCTATGAGTCCTCTAGGGATCAAGGCTCACTCCACTAGAGGTATGGTGGCCTCTAAGGCCTTCTTGTCAGTTCCCATCTCTTTGACATCTGCAGCAATGCTGTGGGATAATCCACGCCCCTCACCTTCATGAGATTTTATGGCCTCGACATTCAGGCCACCCCGGGCTCTGCTGTCCTTTTGCCTTAGCTGTGCTACAGACAGGGGCATGCAAGTCTGGTGGCGTTGTTGCATCATTCCTAAAGCGTTTTTCGGACACAGCCGACTCTCGCTGTGGAACGAGGCTGCGTTTCAAGCCATACTTCTGGCGCCCCTGCGTTGTGCTAGCTTCGCACATGCTTTTATAGCTTCCTGGTCTCTACGTCATCCACCCATGACACAAACACTTTACACACATGTTTCAGAGCATGGTCTCACTGATGGCATTCCCAAAGCGTTTTGGGACGCAGCCTCGTTCCATAGGGGAACTAGGGTTACATACGTAACCTAGGTAGTTCAAGTCTATTAACATATTTACTGACATATCGCTCGAGACTTACTAATATAAAAATTGTAATTAAACTTTATTTGAAGTAGTGTGTGTGCACTCTGCACATTTCCTAATATTACGCCTAAAATATGTTTTAATGTCACTGTTGATAAGAACGGTCTGATTTTAAAAAAAAAATATTTTGCATTTCAAGACAGATATTATTTAAAGTGTACCTAAGTATACTTGCAATTGTTTCACTTCAGCACAGTCAAATACACTTAAGTATATCTTAAGTTGGATTTCAGCACTACTTCCGCACAATTAACATGCATTAAGTACCATTTTAGCAGACCTTAAATACACCAGATTAGTATACTTAAAGTACAATTACATGGCATTTTTATTAAGTACATAAGATGTAAATTTATTTTTAGTATACTTACTGTAGCATGATATTATTGTATTTTAAATTCATTTTAGTATATTTATTTTTCACTAGGGTTAACCAACACTGATTTTATCTTTCTTTCTGATTGAGATTTTCTTGAACTTTTTTGTTCCTCCTTCACAATAAACAACAAATAAACAAACAAAAAATAAAAACTGAAAGACAAACATTAGCGCTGCATAGGAATAGTGGAATGGCCGATTGTGCATTCATTTTGTCCAAAATAGACTTAACTTGCTTAAAATTACTGTATGTTTTCAGCTAAACAGCCCGGAGCGTCTCCGACCATCAGTCCAAGCAGATCTCAACACTTTCTCTCTGACTCTTTGTTCCTGAGCTGTGAGGACCAGAGGGGCTCCGGATGGAGACTGAGAAGATACGGCGAAAGGCTGGAAGTTTGTTCATCTTCACACTGGGGGACAGAAACAGGATCTACATGTAAAATCAGCTCTCTTAAGACATCTGATACTGGTGTTTATTGGTGCCAGTCTGAGTCTGGAGAGAAGAGTCAACCTGTGAACATCACAGTACATGGTCAGTCACTTGATTTTGCAAAGACCAACTTCGCCTTTCGAAAAAGAAGTAAGCTTAAATGTATCAGATGTGCACTTGTAGTGTACTTAAAATCTTAAAAGTATATATTTTTAAAAAGTTTACTTGCAAGTAATATAATATTTATGAAATAAAATGCCACTTAAATGAGTAAGAAGAGTAATAAATGCTTGTCAGTACATTTATCAGTACTTTAAATATATTTCAAGGACAAGACATAAAGATGTACTTTAGTCCTGCTTAAGTGGGTCAAAAGCACTCATTTATCATTAGTGATAAATAACATGCAATTAACTGTCAGAAAACATGAAAATTAGTTCACACTGAAGCTTATTCTTTTAAAATATACGATTTATGTAATAAGCACACACTGTAAAAAATTTGCTGTAGTTCTGCAGCTGGTTGCCAGTAACTTACTGTAGATTTTTAATTTATGTTATTTACTGGCAACAGTTTGTTCAAAGTTAATTGAACATTAAACATTAACAAGTCTTTGTCTTTACAGAATAAAACTATAAAATAACAACCTACTGCAAAGCATTCTGGGAACCAGAAACCTTAACCTTTTTCTGTTTTTTTCCTTCAGATTTTGGTTCCCAGAATGCTTTGCATGAGGCTGTTATTTTAGTTTTATTCTGTAAAGATAAAGACTTGTTAATGTTTAATGTTCAATTAACTTTGAACAAACTGTTGCCAGTAAATAGCATAAATTTAAATCTACAGTAAGTTACTGGCAACCAGCTGCCAGTAATACTGTAATTTCTACAGATTTTGTTTACAGTTTTGTCCTTGTTGTTTAAACATTGTTTCAGATGTTGATGTGATCCTGGCAAGCTCTGTTTATCCTTTAAATGAAGGAGATCCTCTGAATCTACAGTGTTTACAGCGAAATGCAAACTCCTCAAACCTCAGTGCTGTTTTCTATAAAGACAGATCCCTCATTCACAACCAAACTACAAATGATAAGATGACTATTCCTTCTGTCTCAAAGTCACATGAGGGTTTCTACTACTGTAAATTCCCAGAGAGACAACAATCGCCAAAGAGCTGGGTCTCAGTCACAGGTAGGACTGAACTAAAGCAATACCGATCTCACATTTTCATTGAGTATTTGAGGATATTCTACATAGTAATGCATGTGTATATATGTCATGCATTTAAAATATTTCAGAGTCAGAAACAGAATATCAGATTTCAGTCCTCAAAATGATCAGTAGCGTGTTTGCAGCCATTCCATATTTACTTCTGTCCATCATTCTGGGAGTCAAATGCCACAGGGCTAATGGTAAAACATCAATTTCTCACTAGCTAACTTGAAATGCCTTAATTTTGCCTTAGACATTTTTATTGATTTATTGTTTTCATATATTACAGGTAGACCTGATGAAGTCCACACTGAATATGTAACCTGGCGGACACGTCGACATGACAGAGTTTGACATTAAGAATCTAATGTCAAGGCACATATTAGTTACTATGTCAGATGAAAGTGACATTGCCTAACAAGCTAATGAAATTTACCTGGCATTTCAAAATGGCCTGTTAAAATATAAACATATACCTTGTGGCTAGCTTTAAAATATTGTATTGCCAAAATTGTAATGTTATCACTCTTCTTATCATATCATAGCTAAAAGCATTTTCCCATATTTCTACCTGGTCTCATGACAAAAACATACCTGGGGGAACTTTTTTGCAAAACGCAAAATACGTACCAGTAAGTACATATCACGGCAGTTTCCAAACAAAATAAACGCTAGAAGCACCTTTTATTCCTTTTCACACAAAGTATGATTTACAGAGTTTGATAAAGCATAATATACACACAATTACTTGAAGAATATTATATTATATTATGATTTAAAAACAATTTTAATATGCTGGGAGATTTGAAAACTGATTCTTTTGAATGTTAGCATGACATCTTCATATCTTGGGTTTTCATTAACGGTAGGTTTGTTCGGTAGCTCACGCAGTACAGAGATGTACTTGAGAGGTGAAGAGCTCTGGTTCAAATCCCATGTGACTACAGTTAGACAAAAGACTTCAAATCTACACAAAAGGAAGATGCAAATGGCATCAACAATTGTGTTTTTATATTGGTTGGGTTTGGTGTAGGGCATATTTCCAACACGATAGAGCATTAATTTTTAGCAACAGTCCCCGGATATTTGAACTCTGAACCGCCACAATACGGACCTTAAGCAATGTTATAAAAACACAGCAATAAGTACCTATATCAACGTAATAAGTACGTGCCAGGGTTCACATATTGAATCAAGTCAAAGTCAAAGTCTACTTTATTGTCAATTCTGCCACATGTACAGGACATACAGAGAATTGAAATTGCGTTACTCTCAGACCCATGGTGCATACAAGTACCATTAAATACAAACAGTAACATTAAATACAAAGGTAGAATTAAAAAAAATATGAATAAATACAAATAAACATAATATATAAAATGAAAAACACAATATACAAGTAAGGGCACATGGTAGAGAATGCAAACCATGTAAACAATCAGTGAATCAGTGTTTTAGCGCCACTCAACATTTCTTTCTGAAACTGCCACAAAACGTGCAGTAAGGTACGTAATAATGGTGCTGCTAATAAGTACCCAAAGGTGCATATTTTTTTATGAGACTGGGTTGCCCTATTTGCATACACAGAAGACATTCAGTAGACATTCAACCTCAAAATGAACTTTTTTTTTTACGTATAACAGACAAGTATCTTAATTTCTCTTTGAACAAGCAAACACCGCTCTATACAAGCCTACATGTAACTGTTGAAGTCAGATATTAAGAAATTGTACCTTTTATTTAATGTACATCTTTATTGTGTACCTCCCTTGTGATAGTAATTAATTTGCATAATAAAACATAAATGAAAAGAGCAAACTGATCATCAGATCGGGCTACATCCTTAACACTTCCTTTTGTAGATCTGCTCACAAATCTTTAAAAACAGCTTATATCACACTTGTGGTTTACATACATTTTATTTCATCATATGTTTCATCGGAAAGAGACTATGGTGGTTTCACGCGGTTGGAGAGATGAGAGGAAAAGGCAAGTTCAAGACTCAGAGATCTACTCCTGAAACCCTGTTTGTCCTGCAACGTTCAGTTCCAATTTGCTCAACACACCAGCCTACTGAACTATATATATATATATTAGGGGTGGGCATAGATTATTTTTTTTTATCTAGATTAAATCTTGGAATTAATCTAGATTAAAATGGCTAATTTGAATTCTGCTGAAGGCATTCAGAATATGTGTGCTACCCAAATAATGACTAAAAGTAGGCTAAGTCTTCGAGAACGGGCCAGGTGGCGCATTAGATCAGGCGCTCATCTCCTGTTTCCAAAATGCATCACAAACTGCTTGACAATTGCATTTACAACATAATTACCTATACAAACTTGTGTAACCAAGTACTTCTGCGCAAAAGGCTGCACGACGTGCGCGTTGCCGTTAAATACACAGACGCACGGGCATGGATTTCTGCGTGCGTTGCCTTCCATTAAACTGCGTTGCTTTTAGAAGCGTCAATTCAGTTGTAACATATAGTTTAATGTCTTTATTTGGGATTATCAAAGTAAATTATAACTCAAACTTGAGATTTTACTGGGGCACAGCAGATTTTCACTGGGGCACGTGCCCCAGTAAAAAGGGTCTAGCAACGCACCTGCCCTGAAGCGGCTTCATAGCTGCATCCATGTTTGCACGTCTCATTTGATGTGGTAATTTCACAGAAGTTGAAGACTTGTTCTCGCCCCCTACAGTGCAATTCGTCTAGGTATACGTCATCCACGCTAAAATATCAAGGTGAAAGTCATCGTATCTTGTGTAGTTTAGACCCAGCTCCCAACCCAACTTTGAGAATAGATTAACGGCGATATTTTTTTTATCACCCGATAAGAGTCCCACGTTAACGCAGCACGTTAATGCCGATAACGGCCCACCACTAATATATATATATTTATATCAGAGGCGAGCAGTGACTTTTTTTAACCGTGTAACCGAGTGGAGGTCTAGGTACCCAGTGTGATGTAGCATTCCCTGCTGCTTATGTAGGAACAAGTTTAAACCAAGATCTGATAGTAAATCATTTCCATAACAAGTACTTTTTTAAAGTATGCAACAATCAACTTTATTTTTACAAGAGGAGGTCAGTGGAAGACCTCAGAGCATACAGAGGCAAACACGTGTGCAACACAAATTCTATTAACTTTTGCGGTATAGTTAAAGTTATATTTGTGCTGTGTGCTCTGCCACAAAAACAAGCAAACAACAAATATTTCAAATTCAGCTCTTTCAATTAGTAGGTCCTTTGGAGACTAAACTCATCAGTATCTGAAAAAAAGGTTCAATGGGGTTCTATATAGAACCTTTTTCCTAGCTACAAAGGACCATAAAGGGTTCTTTTGACTGAACCCCTAAAAAGGGTTCCATATGGAATTTATATTATATATTTTGGGGGTTCCAAATATGTAGCACCTGATAGAACCCTTTAAGGTTCTATATAGATGGCTTTTCTTCTAAGAGTGTAGTATGAGAGAAATACTGTACTCACAGTACTTTTACAAACTAAAATTTCTACTGAAGGCAGACTTGGTAAAACTGTTCACTTGTTTACTTAATCTTCAGATCAAGTCTGCACATATTTATATGTTAAAGCACATATTTGTAATTATAATTGTAGAACACTGTTATCTTGTATCATTTGCACATTGGTTTGTCAAAGCACTCACACACAGAGATCAGAGTCAGAAACAAAAAACTAGGTGTTAATATTAAGCAAGATTTTGAAAGATACACACCAACCACTTTAACACTATAAAAAAGTGAGTTATGCATGAAAAGATCTTTGCCTGAATATGAATGTCAGATTCGCTTTCACTGCTATGCTAACATAATATAATGATAGACAGATAACACACACTTAAACAATGTAAAACATTAAACATTACACATTTATATTATACATCTTAGACTTCTGTGACTAAACTAGTCCCTTCAGGTTTTTGTGATGTTTGGATTCTGAGATTCTGCCTGCAGACCAGCACACACAGGAGAGGATCTGAAATCAATCTCACGTTTATCAAGAATGAATGAGCATGCCAAACAGGAACAAGCTGATCTACAAATGTAGCAAAGAGAAAAAATAGTCGGAGTAAAATATAGGGCAAACAAAGCACCAGCAGAGTGAATATGAAAACAACCACAATATGATGATCTGGTTTCCTGGATGTGTGAGAATGACGACCAGCAGAACATGAAGCTCCACAAGATATTATCCATGTGATCACTGACACAATCATCTCAAATGCAGCAAAAAAATACATAGAATGCCAAATAATATCACCAATAAAGATATAGAGAAACACAAGTATGTAAAACATTATAAAACATGGTGAAGAGAAAACAGAAGCAGTATACAGTGGATATTTCACTGAGAGAATTCCCTCTAGCGCCACCAGCTGGTTTAAGAGGAGACCATTGAGTCTAGATGTCTGCCATAAAGACCACAAAATCTGAGACGTCAAATCCAAAGATCTATGCTCTTCTAAGAGTTGATTTAGCAGTGCGTAAGGACTCAAGAGAAGCTCAACAAAGTCAGTGAGGAGGAGGAGGATGATGAAGACTGAAATACGGTGTCCATTCTTTCTGTGATGAATTAGATCGCTGACAGACCAAACAAGAGCTGGTAGACCTGCACACACACCAATGATGGTGAAGATGGACAATCTGACTTTTACCTCCAGCAGGTGAGCATGAAGCTTCCAGTGTAATGGGTAAAGCTCCATATTCTAGTCTCTGTTTTACCTCTTTGCGATATCCAGCTAAATGTACAAGTGAAAAAATAAGGATAAAATTACCATCTGTGCTAAACAAATGCTGAGAAACTTTCAGAAGATACAAAGCTCGTAAGTCAGCTAATTTTACAACTCAGAATCATCAGGCTAAAAACATTCATGCATTTTAGTCTGTATTAGATGTCGTTTCATATTTAATGACTTCAACTGTGTCTTACCTAGTTATATTAAGGAGATTTCTACAGCGCTGTGCTCATGACATAAGAACAGTTCTGATCTTGGTTGACTTCTTCTCTTGTTCTGTCAGTGTGTCCTGCTGTTTCTTGCTTTCTCTCTTTTTAAAACACTGTTTTCTGGTTGTTGGTTTATCTGCTGGTTTGATCCGAGCTCCTTATCTAAGCTCTGACTGTGGTTTCAGTAAGAATCATGAATACTAAGCTTTACTTAAAAACAGGGTTTAAAATATTAAAAGGAAATATCTATTCAGACATGCAATGCAATCTGAGTTATATTAAAATTGTTCTGGCTCCTTCAAGCTTTCTAATGGAATGGGCAGGTGCTTCTCTTCATCAGTCCAAAACAAGTCCAATAAAGTGCATCCACCCATAATAAAAAGTGCCCCACACAGCTCCGGGGGGCAAATAAAGGTCTCCTGTAGTGAAGTGATGTGTTTTTGTAAGAAACATATCAGTTTTTAAAACGTAACAATCACTTTAATCTAGCTTGCGCTCACTGTTGTACACAGGAGCACCTCCGTAGGAAGATTGCGTTGCACATGCCTTGAAAACTAATGTTTGTTTAAAGGGGCAAAGAAACACCAGTCTCATCTTGGATTATACAGAAATATGGAGAATGTAAACTTTTAAAGTACTTTCAGTCTTAAAAGATTTTTAGAAATATCTTAACTTTATAGAATACTTTCTAAATGCAAGCTCTTGAGAACTTTTGAATTAAGCACCACAATTTAAATAAAGTCACATTTTTTTTCTCTGAAAATTGGACAAGAAAAGAAGTCAGAATTGCAATTTTATATCTAGATGTCACAATACCACCCACATATTCACAAAATTATTAGAAAAAAATATCAAACCTCATTTACATACATAGACTTATATAAAAAAACTAAATAAAAAATAAAAAATTATACATAAGTAAATACAAAATCACATATTCCTATCAAATTCCTTGTGATCCTCAATTCCAAATAATTTCAATAACATATATATATATATATTTTTTTTAAGCACCAACTAATAATAATATTTAATCCCATAAAATAATAAACAATAAAATTAAGAGAGAGGGAGGCTTATGTAGAGAATAATTATTAGAATATATTTTATTTATAATAAATACTTTAATTTTAGGGGGGGCCATGTCTTTTCAAAATATACATTTTTATTTTTTAATTCAAATGTTATCTTTTCCATAGAGTACACTTTAGACACTATGTCTAACCAATCACTTATTGCTGGGGATTCTCGCTTTCTCCAAAATTTAGTTATTACTTTAAAAGCTGTGATTCTCAATATTCTAAATAGATATAACTCATCTTTACTAAATGACATGGTTCTACACCTAAAACTAAATTTTGTATTTTTATTGTATGTAATTTATTAAACATTTCTTCTATTGCCCGAGTTACTTCTATCCAATATTTTTTTATTATTTTACAAGTATAGAATATATGCAGATAGTGAGCTTTAGATTCACCACAGCTTCTCCAGCATCCTGAAGATAAATGATTATATTTAGAGGATATTTCTGGTGTTATAAAATATCGTTTAATAACTTTCCAAGCATATTCTTGCCAATATGGTGATTGCGTGGTCCTTAAATTTTCTTTTAAAGTTTGTTTCCAATCATCTTCTGTTATTTTATTACCCTATTCAGTTTCCCATTTTACCTTAATATTACATAAACCCGCATCCTTAATTTCTTGAAAAATTTTATTTATTTGTCCTATTATGTTATCTGATTGATTAATTTTACTAACTTTAATCATAAAGCGCATCAGAGGGTGAATATCGTCTAAGGTTTTTATTTTAAGCTCATCTTTTAAATAACTTCTTATTTGCAGATATTTATAAAATAATTTCTCTGATAATGCATATTTTTCCTCTATGTTCTCAAAAGTCTCAATCTCATTATCTCCGTACATTTGATAAAATCTTTTAAGTCCTTTGCTAGCCCATAACTTAAATACATCATCAAATTTATTTGGTTTAAAATCTGGATCTCTTGCTATTTCTCTTAAACAAACCATGTCTCCATCACTAATATTCATCACTTTACAAATTCTTCTCCAGCATTTAAAAGTTTCACCTACACAATCATAAATATTGTTTATCTTTTCCTTTCTCCCACAAAATATCAACGTACTAATTGTGTCAAGTGACCCGATTTCCATACTTTTGTACTTTGATATATTTTCGTCTTGCATCCAACTCAAAATCGACTTAATCTGGGCTGCATAGTAGTAATACTCCAAATTTGGCAATGATGAACCCCCCATTTCCTTACTATTTTGTAAAACCTTAAGTTTTACTCTTGGTTTTCTCTCATCCCAAATAAATCTTCTAAAAATATTATGCCACTTTTTAAAGTTACTAGGGTGTACACAAGCAGGAAGATTCTGAAACAGAAATAAAAATCTCGGAAGTATACTCATTTTAATAGTGCTTATTTTTTCACTCAAGGATAATGATATTATTTTCCACCTTTTAAAATCATGTTTTATAATAGTTTCTAGATAATCATAGTTACACTTATATGGATTCTCTACTTTGTTTGGAACTTTCACACCCAAATACATTATCTCTGTTTGATTCCATTTAAAATCATATTTCTCCTTAAAACTTTCTTGTAATTTACCCCCAATTTCCATTACTTCTGTCTTATTAAAATTTAATTTGTATCCTGACATAGCTCCATATAACTCTATCTCATTTAACACTGAGGGTAACGATGTTTCTACATCTGTTAAAAACAAAATCACATCATCCGCATATAATGCAAGTTTATGGTCTTCAGCTTTAATTCTCAGGCCTTTTATTGAAAATGTTCTTCTTATACTCTGTGCTAAAGGCTCTATACATAAAGCAAATATCTGAGGTGATCCCCTCATTAATGCAAATTTATCTGAAAGAACTCCATTGGCTCTAACTCTTGCATTTGGTTGATTATATATTTGCTTAACTAGTTTAATAAACTTTGAGTTAAAACCATATACTTCACACGTTTCAAAAATGAATTGCCACAGAACCCTATCGAAGGCTTTTTCAGCGTCTAATGTCATCACTAACATTTGCTTCTCTGTTTTAGTTGCAAAATCAATAAGATTAAGTGTTCTTCGTACGTTATCCATTAATGTCTGATTTTTCACAAATCCTGTTTGATCCAAGTTTATTATTGTTGGTATTATCTCAGCAAGTCTCGTAGCAATTATTGATGTAAAAGGTTTCTGATCTACATTTAACAAAGATATAGGTCTATAAGATGAGCGCTGTGTAGGGTCTTTCCCTTCCTTTAGAACTACCGTTATAATAGATGAATTCCATGTCTGTGGCCACTCTTCCTGTTCAAAAATCCAGTTAAAAACCTCACACAATATTGGGGACAACAATATATTAAATTCTTTATAAAATTCATTTGTAAATCCATCACTACCTGGACATTTTTCTGTTTTAGTTTTCATAATGGCTCTTAAAATCTCTTCTTCAGTTATTGGAGAGGATAACATTTTATTTTGTTGACTTGTTAAAGTAGGAAGATTTAAAGAATTCAAATAGTTTTTAACTTCACTTGTTTCCAAGTTTTCAAATTCTGGTTTATAGAGAGACTGATAATAATCTCTAAAACACGAAACTATTTCCAATTTTTCCTTTCTTTCGATTAACCCTTCATCCCGTATACACATTACTGTAGATTTTTCTTTTTGTTTTTTTACTTTAAATGCTAACATTCTTAAAGATTTTGCACTATTATCATGATATTTCTGTCTAATATACATTCAATTCTTCTCAATTTCCTCAAATGCTATTTTATCTAATTCCTTCTTAACTTTCTTTAACTCTTCATAAACGTCCTTATTTGTATTTTTTTATGCTTTTCTTGCAAACTCTTTAATTTATTTTCTAAGTGAATCTTCTCTTTCTGACTTTGTTTCTTTTTCCATGATGCATATGCTATTATTTCCCCTCTCATTGTGGCTTTAGCAGCTTCCCGTAATATGACTGGTGTCACTTCTCCGTTATAGTTACTCTGTATCTAAAACAGTTTATTATTTTATCCTTAAAAGTTGTATCCCTAAGAAGAGAATTATTAAACCTCCATATTGAAGTTCCTTGTACATTCCCCAGATCTATTTCCATTATCACGACTGCATGATCTACTACAGTTATTGGTAAAATGTCACATCTCTTTATCCTTAACACATCATTTTTAAACATGAATATATAATCTAATCTTGAATAGATATGATGAACCTCTGAATAATAAGTGAACTCTTTACTCTGTGGATGCATAAAGCGCCACACATCTATCAGTCCCAACTCCACCCCTGCTTGATTCAAGAGTGTGGCCCCTTTTACTGATTTATGCTTTCTTGTACTCTGAGTATCTAATTGTTCATCCATTGTCCTGCCATAATCATTTTTCCTTTAACTTCCATGATTAATAACATTAACATATTTTTTAGAAAATTTACATGTTCACCTGGAGGATTGTATACATTAATTAAAGTTATTTTTTGTCCTTCTAATTCTCCTCTCACTAATACATATCTCCCCTCCTTATCTATTTTAATAAAATCACTTTTAAAATTCAAGTATTCCTTAATCAATATTGCTACTCCTCTTTTTGCTGATGTAAATGATGATGCAAATACTTGAGCTCCAACCAACTTTTCAAATTTTTTATGTTCTTCTTTATTTAAGTGTGTTTCTTGCAAGAAAATGATTTCCCCCTTATCTCTCTTAAGTTTCTGGAGTACCTTCTTTCTTTTTATTGGATTGTTTAAACCATTTGTATTTAAAGTTATTATTTTAAGTCTTCCCATTTATTTTTCTATTTCTCCATTTTCCCCTCTTCTCCCTCTGCCTCCCCCAACCCATATTTAAATAATCATAAAAAAATATATTAAACTCTTTCATTTCATTTTCTTCCCTCATTATCACAATCTTAAATAAACAACAAAAAATAAAACAATTTCCCAAAAAGTGCAAACAGAAAGAAAAAAAATTACATACAATTGGTCTTAACAGTAGACTTCCAACTGTGACATCCTTCACAAGTTTGTCTAATATTATCCAAAATTCCTTTTGATTTTGGATAAAGGGGTTTCCAAATTCCCTTTGTATTTGCTCCCCTAACATTTAGTGGTTTTCAGCTATTTCTCATTTTATCCCCTTTAAACATTAAAAAAAAAAACACCACAAACCCAAACAAACAGGAGATGAGAAAGAGAAGGGAATATTAAAAAATGAAAATAAAAAAACTCATTCCTTTCTCCACCTTCCTTTTAAAAAATAATTCATCAATTACCAAATAGTAATTAATTTCTTTAGTTTAAACATTTATTATAAAGACATAAATAAATAAAATGAAAATACAAATAAAAAAAAAAAAAACTTCAAAATGGAAAAGAGAGGGATAAATAAAGAAAAAATAAGTAATAATAAATACTAATAAATAAATAAATAAACATTTAGCCCGTGTTAATTAATATATATATATATATATATATATATATATATATATATATATATATATATATATATATATATATATATATATACATACACACGTTTCGTTTTCCTTCTAATAAAATGATCATTTAACAAGATTATTTAAATTCCCCCTCTCCCCTCCATCCTTCTTTGGGGGTTATTTAGAACGTTAACCTGGGATAAATAAATATCTCCTAACGAAATTCTAACGAAATAAATTAAATAACTAATAAAAAATTAAATAGAACACATCTTTTAACTTTATAACTGATCTTTTATGCATTTCAGTGTTTCATTTAACTTATTTTTTATTTTATTTTATTTTTTCTTCTGCGGCATAAATCAAAATAGTACCTTTTTCCCGTTTGTCAATCATTTTCTTTCACCAAAACATCTAGAAAAGTACTGTTCCCAATAGTCCAAACCTCCCCGTCGAATCCGTTGAACCTCAGTCCACCCGGTGGTTTCCAGCGGTCTTTGAGATTCCTGCTCTTCTTCAATCACTCTCTCTATGTCCTCCGGGAATCGTTTACCATAGTCCTCCACCACTGAACGAACACTATCATATGTCCGCTGGCCTTCCTTCCAAAAAATTCTCAGTTTCGCCAGGTATCGAAAGTGAGACTTGATGTGTTTTTCTTGAAGCTTTTGGCGCATCCACCTAAAAGAGTCCCGCTGTTCTAGGATTCTTGTTGTGAAGTCTTGAACGAAATATAGCTGTCGCCCTCATGAATTATTTCTCTCTTTGTCCAAACGGCCTGTAGTAGCCTACTAGTTGTTTCATGTTCCACGTCAGAAATCTGACTACAATGGACCTTGGTTGTGATCTTTCATTGGGTTTTTTCGTCGATGAAGTACGATGCGCTTGTATTGTCAGGTGTTCAGTAATACCGCAGGCCTCTTTCAAAAACCTTTCCACAAATCCCACGATGTTGGTTCCTTCACTTCCTTCTTTTATACGATAGATCCCTATATTGTTTTGCCGAGATTTATTTTCTAGAAAATCAGTTCTTTCGCTTAGCAGTTTATTCTGTTTTATAAGAAAGCTTAAAGTTTGCGCTGAGAGCTGCTGTTTTTCTTCCTCCGTTTGTTGAATTCGCCCTTTCAAATCTCCAACAGTTCCGCTCAGTTCTTTTACATCACTCCGCAGCTCCCCAATCTCTTGTTTAGTATTCTTGGAAAAATCTTGAAATTCTCTTCTGAATTCAACGATTTCACCCTTTAATGACTTAAGGAGTTCAGGAACTTCTTTCCCCGCCATCTCAGCTTCTCACATTGTTTCTCTCTACTCTCTTTTTCCGTCTTTACTCCGGATCTCAGTAACATATCAAAATAATCATCTTAATAAAACGAGGTAAATAAAGCAAACAAACACAATTACTTTTAAACCCCCAATAAATCTTCTAAACGGGGATATTTAGAGGCTTTACCATGCCGATCGAGCGCGTGGCATTCCACCGGGAGTCGATACCCAGTACCCAGAGGTACATATTTGAGTGAGACTGGGCATACAAAGAAGCCATTCGCTCTCAAAATGGACTTCTTTTGACATACAACAGACATGTATCTTTAAACGTCGTATTTGTCTATATATCTATACAAACGTCTATATATCTCTCTTTAAACAAGCAAACACAGCTCTACACAAGCCTACATGTAACTGTTGAAGTCAGATCAGAGATGTGTACAAAATTGTACCTTTTATTTTATGTACATCTTAATTGTCTACCTCCCTTATGATAGTAATTAATATGCATATTAAAACATAAATTAAAAGAGCAAACTGATAGCATCAGATGAACTACTTTGGGCTACAGCCTCAGCACTTCCTGTTGTAGATCTGCTCACAGATCTTTAAAAACAGCTGATGTGACACTTGTGGTTTTGAAGTCATCATAAGTTACGTAAACAGAGATCTTCATCTGCCCCTGAAGCCCTATAGACATAAATGGTGTAACACCTTGATGTGTAGGAACTAGATAGTGTAACACAGTATTTCCTGCAGGTTTAGTAGGAATCAGTTTAAAACAGAACCTGATAGTATATTATTTTCATAACAAGTACTTTTTTTTTTCAAAAGTATGCAAAAATATCTTGATTTTTTTACAAGAGGATCCTTACCAAAATAATGTATACTTCAAGATTATTTTATCACGTATACTTACGTAAAGTTCAAGTATATTTTAAGTGTACCTTATATAGTAAGTATACAAATATCAGTGTACTAGTAGTATACTTCTAAGGGTACTATTTCAATATTCCTTGGGGCTAAATTGGCCCACTTTCTAGTATATAAAACGTATATAAAAAAAGTATAACAGTAGTAAACTATTAGTACACAACTAGTTTACATCTATGTTTCTAGTTTTTACTGCAAGTCTACTAAAAGTGAACTTATAGGTATACTGATAGTTTACTAATTAAATGCTTTTTTATGCATTTTTAGTACACTTTGAAGTATAGTCACAGTAAACTACTAGTTTAGTAGTTTTATACTGCAGGTATACTTGTAAGTTTCCTTTAAGTGAACTTTACATCGTACTTTAAATATACTGCTATGTCCCTATTTAGGTATTCATTTAGTACGTATTTTGTTTT